>NC_064628.1:412432410-412437410 GCF_023864275.1 Schistocerca cancellata
AAGTAGTCAACCGACAATCACTCCACCCGCACCCGCACGTGCCCCACCCCAACCGCCGAAATCGCAACTCCAGCGGATGAAGTGCGGACTCTTCCCGCACTCGTACGTTGCAATCCACCCCTATATCTTGCGTTTCACGAAGAGTTATATCCAATATGCCAAATTCCCGCTGTCCCTATACATGCTGTAAGTCTGTGCACACAATATGAACCACACCTCAGCGAGACACTCTATCACACATTACTCTCTGCCTGTAACAGACACAGATACAATATGTAAGCACCAGCATGGACCAACGTCCGGAGCATCCTCTCCGCCACAGTACACCATCCACACTATGATAACCACACCAGGGGGTCCAATTCTAAAATAGAATATCCCACCCGTCCGACATCCACAATTGCTCAGATAAGCCACCAACACCCACACATGTCCTACACAGGGGTGCACCCAACACCACCTCACTGCCTCCTGTTACGGCACAGAAACAATGGCAGGAATGAATCACACAGGTCTGCCGCTCCCTTGCCGCAACCACAGACGCGGCGCGCCTCCAGTCACGAGCGAAAAGCGCATAAGCGCATCCTGACGAATCATAACTGCTGTGACATACTGACGCTGCCTCCGACATTCACTTACAATGATCACTACCAACGAACCTCGGCCCCCCCCCCCCCAACACACTCTCTTACCACGTTGTGTACTGTAATCCAACCCATTTCGCACCTTAACCTAACCCATTTTGCACCTTAACCTAACCAAATTCGTAACGCAATTTGTACCGCAATGTAACGCAATTTGTACCGCAATTTGTACCGCAATGTAACGCAATTTGTACCGCAATGTAACGCAATTTGTACCGCAATGTAATGCAATTTGTACCGCAATGTAACGCAATTTGTACCGCAATGTAACGCAATTTGTACCGCAATGTAACGCAATTTGTGCCTTAACCTAACCCACGTTGTGCCTTAACCTAACCCACGTTGTGCCTTAACCTAACCCACGTTGTGCCTTAACCTAACCCACGTTGTGCCTTAACCTAACCCACGTTGTGCCTTAACCTAACCCACGTTGTGCCTTAACCCAACCCACGTTGTGCCTTAACCCAACCCACGTTGTGCCTTAACCCAACCCACGTTGTGCCTTAACCCAACCCACGTTGTGCCTTAACCCAACCCACGTTGTGCCTTAACCTAACCCACGTTGTGCCTTAACCTAACCCACGTTGTGCCTTAACCTAACCCACGTTGTGCCTTAACCTAACCCACGTTGTGCCTTAACCTAACCCACGTTGTGCCTTAACCTAACCCACGTTGTGCCTTAACCTAACCCACGTTGTGCCTTAACCTAACCCACGTTGTGCCTTAACCTAACCCACGTTGTGCCTTAACCTAACCCACGTTGTGCCTTAACCTAACCCACGTTGTGCCTTAACCTAACCCACGTTGTGCCTTAACCTAACCCACGTTGTGCCTTAACCTAACCCACGTTGTGCCTTAACCTAACCCACGTTGTGCCTTAACCTAACCCACGTTGTGCCTTAACCTAACCCACGTTGTGCCTTAACCTAACCCACGTTGTGCCTTAACCTAACCCAAGTTGTGCCTTAACCTAACCCAAGTTGTGCCTTAACCTAACCCAAGTTGTGCCTTAACCTAACCCAAGTTGTGCCTTAACCTAACCCAAGTTGTGCCTTAACCTAACCCAAGTTGTGCCTTAACCTAACCCACGTTGTGCCTTAACCTAACCCACGTTGTGCCTTAACCTAACCCACGTTGTGCCTTAACCTAACCCACGTTGTGCCTTAACCTAACCCACGTTGTGCCTTAACCTAACCCACGTTGTGCCTTAACCTAACCCACGTTGTGCCTTAACCTAACCCACGTTGTGCCTTAACCTAACCCACGTTGTGCCTTAACCTAACCCACGTTGTGCCTTAACCTAACCCACGTTGTGCCTTAATCTAACCCACGTTGTGCCTTAACCTAACCCATTTTGTGCCTTAACCTAACCCAAGTTGTGCCTTAACCTAACCCAAGTTGTGCCTTAACCTAACCCAAGTTGTGCCTTAACCTAACCCAAGTTGTGCCTTAACCTAACCCAAGTTGTGCCTTAACCTAACCCAAGTTGTGCCTTAACCTAACCCAAGTTGTGCCTTAACCTAACCCAAGTTGTGCCTTAACCTGCTCTGTAATTGGCATATGACACGTTACATTAATCCAGTGTTGTCTAACCACAACCCTCTGAATATAGTTCGCTACTCGCACCGCCCACCCTCTTGTGTATCGTTTCATCTTCAACACTTCGCAAGTGTTGCTTACTTTTTACATGCTCCCGCTGTACACTGTAATGTGGACGACTGCAGGATGTACATCGCCTCCCCCCCTCCCCCCTGCCTTCGCACGCTGGTCGTTCAGGTGCTTGCGTGTTCAATGCCCTTCGCAGCTGTTCACTGGCATTCGCATGTCGAAGCGCTCAGTCTACGTCGTGGTACGGCCTGTGTCCACTGTCCGCTGATGTCGTAAGCTTAACCCTCACATTGTACTGCACATAGGTCCGTATGTACTGAATGATACGCTGTGGCACATGTGTGACCGTACAACGACTGCGCCCAACAACAGCGAACCATACGGTCCAAATGTTGTGCACTCAGCCACGTGCCGTCTCCCCATAACAGCTACATTGCAGTGTGGTACGCCATAGAGACGTGTGGGAGTAACGGACGCCCTGGATGGCGATCAGCATGAGCCGTCTGTTGATGTAGTGGCGCGTGTATTCAAACGTAGTCGTCTCTTCTCACACAGTGTGATAGCATGGTGCACCGCGTTCCACATCTGCGACATGGTACAGATGCTGGTTGACAGTCGGTCTCGTAATGGACATCGCATACGTAGGGGGCCACCTCCCACGTGTTCTCTAGTCGTGCACATTTTGTTGCGTGTATGTGGGCAGACGTAGTGTGTCGTGACACCTAACAGACAGGTATGCAATAATCGTTGCATTTGCAAACTGGGATGGACGTCTACGTTTGCTGGTGACGTTACGCAAATGAACAACTGGTAAACCCATTGTGGTGCGGTTGTTGTTGCTGGAGGTAAATCAGTAAGGGCAAATCTGTGTGTGAAGCGATACGCGGCGGTGGCTGGGTGGGACCGTCCCCGGCCGGTGAGGGGGGGCCGCCCGGCGTGCTGGCCGCGCGGTGCGTGGGCGCACGCGCTACAGCCGGCTGGTGGGGGCGCCCAGTGGCAGGCGCGCCGGCCGACGGACGCGGCAGGCGGCGCAGCTGCGCGCCGGGGCACCCTGCGCGCGGCGCCGGGCGGCCAAAGTGGGTCCTCGCGGGCCCGGTGCGAAGCGCGGTGGACATCTGCAGTGTGCTGGTCCGACTGAGGACTGTGTGCGTTGAGGATGCGCCGCCGCCCGGCACTCGGCGCCGCGACGCCGTATGCTGCTCGGTCGCCCCAGCGGTTCTCGCTGGTGGTTTGTATCGCAGTTGTGCGGACGTGTTGGCACGTGCGCTGTGCTGGGAGAGTTCGCTTCGGCACCCACGTGGGGCCTTTGCCCTTCTGTGGCGCTGGCGTTGGAGCTGCCGGTCACCGTAGGTGGCGCGTGTTGTCTCCCGCCGGCAATGCCACGACAGCACGCTCCCGGGCCTCTGTCGGCAGCGGCAAGCTCAGTTGGGAGCACGGGTGGTCGCACCTAAAGCGTCTACTCGCCTAACTCCGGGCGATTGCGCCTCTCTCGAACCCGACCAAGTACTTAGGACGGCGCTGCGCGCCGCCGGGACCTGAGAGGGTTTCGAGGTGTATTGTGCAGGGGAGCTCAGCCTCCTCCTGTTTGCAGAATAATTGAGCGGACGCTTGCGTGTTCGCGCGGGCCCCTGGGACACACTCCCGGGCGGCCAGCTGCTCAGCTCTAGTTGACGCAGCTCCCTGGTTGATCCTGCCAGTAGTCATATGCTTGTCTCAAAGATTAAGCCATGCATGTCTCAGTACAAGCCGCATTAAGGTGAAACCGCGAATGGCTCATTAAATCAGTTATGGTTCCTTAGATCGTACCCACGTTACTTGGATAACTGTGGTAATTCTAGAGCTAATACATGCAAACAGAGTCCCGACCAGAGATGGAAGGGACGCTTTTATTAGATCAAAACCAATCGGTCGGCTCGTCCGGTCCGTTTGCCTTGGTGACTCTGAATAACTTTGGGCTGATCGCACGGTCCTCGTACCGGCGACGCATCTTTCAAATGTCTGCCTTATCAACTGTCGATGGTAGGTTCTGCGCCTACCATGGTTGTAACGGGTAACGGGGAATCAGGGTTCGATTCCGGAGAGGGAGCCTGAGAAACGGCTACCACATCCAAGGAAGGCAGCAGGCGCGCAAATTACCCACTCCCGGCACGGGGAGGTAGTGACGAAAAATAACGATACGGGACTCATCCGAGGCCCCGTAATCGGAATGAGTACACTTTAAATCCTTTAACGAGTATCTATTGGAGGGCAAGTCTGGTGCCAGCAGCCGCGGTAATTCCAGCTCCAATAGCGTATATTAAAGTTGTTGCGGTTAAAAAGCTCGTAGTTGGATTTGTGTCCCACGCTGTTGGTTCACCGCCCGTCGGTGTTTAACTGGCATGTATCGTGGGACGTCCTGCCGGTGGGGCGAGCCGAAGGCGTGCGACCGCCTCGTGCGTGTTCGTGCGTCCCGAGGCGGACCCCGTTGAAATCCTACCAAGGTGCTCTTTATTGAGTGTCTGGGTGGGCCGGCACGTTTACTTTGAACAAATTAGAGTGCTTAAAGCAGGCAAGCCCTCCTGAATACTGTGTGCATGGAATAATGGAATAGGACCTCGGTTCTATTTTGTTGGTTTTCGGAACCCGAGGTAATGATTAATAGGGACAGGCGGGGGCATTCGTATTGCGACGTTAGAGGTGAAATTCTTGGATCGTCGCAAGACGAACAGAAGCGAAAGCATTTGCCAAGTATGTTTTCATTAATCAAGA
>NC_064628.1:412439910-412444910 GCF_023864275.1 Schistocerca cancellata
TTGGGCTGTACGAAACCTAAAGGCGTAATGAAAGTGAAGGTCTCGCCTTGCGCGGGCCGAGGGAGGATGGGGCTTCCCCGCCCTTCACGGGGCGGCGGCCTCCGCACTCCCGGGGCGTCTCGTCCTCATTGCGAGGTGAGGCGCACCTAGAGCGTACACGTTGGGACCCGAAAGATGGTGAACTATGCCTGGCCAGGACGAAGTCAGGGGAAACCCTGATGGAGGTCCGTAGCGATTCTGACGTGCAAATCGATCGTCGGAGCTGGGTATAGGGGCGAAAGACTAATCGAACCATCTAGTAGCTGGTTCCCTTCGAAGTTTCCCTCAGGATAGCTGGTGCTCGTACGAGTGTCATCCGGTAAAGCGAATGATTAGAGGCCTTGGGGCCGAAACGACCTCAACCTATTCTCAAACTTTAAATGGGTGAGATCTCCGGCTTGCTTGATATGCTGAAGCCGCGAGCAAACGACTCGGATCGGAGTGCCAAGTGGGCCACTTTTGGTAAGCAGAACTGGCGCCGTGGGATGAACCAAACGCCGAGTTAAGGCGCCCGAATCGACGCTCATGGGAAACCATGAAAGGCGTTGGTTGCTTAAGACAGCAGGACGGTGGCCATGGAAGTCGGAATCCGCTAAGGAGTGTGTAACAACTCACCTGCCGAAGCAACTAGCCCTGAAAATGGATGGCGCTGAAGCGTCGTGCCTATACTCGGCCGTCAGTCTGGCAGTCATGGCCGGTCCTTGCGGCCGGCCGCGAAGCCCTGACGAGTAGGAGGGTCGCGGCGGTGGGCGCAGAAGGGTCTGGGCGTGAGCCTGCCTGGAGCCGCCGTCGGTGCAGATCTTGGTGGTAGTAGCAAATACTCCAGCGAGGCCCTGGAGGGCTGACGCGGAGAAGGGTTTCGTGTGAACAGCCGTTGCACACGAGTCAGTCGATCCTAAGCCCTAGGAGAAATCCGATGTTGATGGGGGCCATCATAGCATGATGCACTTTGTGCTGGCCCCCGTTGGGCGAAAGGGAATCCGGTTCCTATTCCGGAACCCGGCAGCGGAACCGATACAAGTCGGGCCCCTCTTTTAGAGATGCTCGTCGGGGTAACCCAAAAGGACCCGGAGACGCCGTCGGGAGATCGGGGAAGAGTTTTCTTTTCTGCATGAGCGTTCGAGTTCCCTGGAATCCTCTAGCAGGGAGATAGGGTTTGGAACGCGAAGAGCACCGCAGTTGCGGCGGTGTCCCGATCTTCCCCTCGGACCTTGAAAATCCGGGAGAGGGCCACGTGGAGGTGTCGCGCCGGTTCGTACCCATATCCGCAGCAGGTCTCCAAGGTGAAGAGCCTCTAGTCGATAGAATAATGTAGGTAAGGGAAGTCGGCAAATTGGATCCGTAACTTCGGGATAAGGATTGGCTCTGAGGATCGGGGCGTGTCGGGCTTGGTCGGGAAGTGGGTCAGCGCTAACGTGCCGGGCCTGGGCGAGGTGAGTGCCGTAGGGGTGCCGGTAAGTGCGGGCGTTTAGCGCGGGCGTGGTCTGCTCTCGCCGTTGGTTGGCCTCGTGCTGGCCGGCGGTGCAGGATGCGCGCGCCTGCGCGGCGTTCGTGCCCCGGTGCTTCAACCTGCGCGCAGGATCCGAGCTCGGTCCCGTGCCTTGGCCTCCCACGGATCTTCCTTGCTGCGAGGCCGCGTCCGCCTTAGCGTGCTCCTCCGGGGGCGCGCGGGTGCGCGGATTCTCTTCGGCCGCCATTCAACGATCAACTCAGAACTGGCACGGACTGGGGGAATCCGACTGTCTAATTAAAACAAAGCATTGCGATGGCCCTAGCGGGTGTTGACGCAATGTGATTTCTGCCCAGTGCTCTGAATGTCAACGTGAAGAAATTCAAGCAAGCGCGGGTAAACGGCGGGAGTAACTATGACTCTCTTAAGCCCGCAAGATGCGAAATATAAGGTAGTCACTCTGTGCCCCGTGCCTCTGGCTGGGATCGGTGTGGTGCCTCTAGCCTCTCTGCGGTGAAGTCCTACGTCCTAGCCTCCCCGAGGCGAGAGTCTGGTGCTTTGTCAGCTACCGTGAGGTGAGCTAAGGCAAGCCAAAGGGCGACTGGCTTATGCAGCTAATAGGACAGGGCCACGGGGCCGTCACTTGAGGTGTCGGGACAGACCCAGTCTGTACTAGTATCCGAGACGAGACCTCGTATCAAAGCAGTCGTTTGAGGTGTCGAGGCAGTCTACGCCTTAGTATCCGAGACGAGTCTTTGGTCAATGACGGGCGACAGCTGCGGTAGTCGTCTGAGGTGTCGGGCCACTGTTGTACTGTGGGATTCACTAGTATCCAAGTGCCCTTATCGGGGCAGTGTCCTTTTCAGGACCTCCTAGTGTCCTTCTGAGGACAGTGTCCTTTTTAGGGCCACGATGGAGCCGCTTGCAGACCGCACGGCGGTCGCCCTTAAAGCTGTTATTGGACTACCCAATCCCATGTTATGTGGGTAAAGGGCGGAAAATGATAGCACAGATGTGCGGTAGAGGTGCCGCTTAAGCGACCTCGACGGTGACTTGTCAACGGTGCGAGAGGAATCTCGCAAATACAAGGACTATGGGCGGGGGGAGCCTTGCTGGCACTGGCCAGTACCCCTCGATTGGTGTTGGCCTCATAGTGGCAGTGCCGTTCGCTTGTAGGAACAACGGGTTCAATCTCGTGTTTATACTGGAGCCGTCGTTTGAGGTGTCGGGACAGGTTTCTGTCCTAGTATCCGAGACGAGCCTCTGGTTTGTAGGCCTATTGGCCGCAGGGGTGCCAGGTTCGCAGCCTATCTCCCCTCTCTCCCATGGAGAGCCTCAGTTGCGACGATGAATTCAGCGGAGCCTCGGATGGAGGGCCCGAATGTACAGGACCCTCAACTTTCTACTGTGGTTACCACGGACGCAAGACTTGGCAGGAATGTTGATTCGCCAAGTTTAGATAATAGCATTACTTGTCCCAAGTGTCAGTTAGGTATCGGTAGGCGAACATCGGCCCAACAGAAACAGCATATTCGTAGGTGCAAAGGTATAATTAACGCGCCCAACGAGGACGGCTTGCACAAATGTGCCTTTTGTGCTAGGCAATTTACGACCTTCATTGGACGGCGGCTGCATGAGAAACAAGTACATCCTGTTGACTTTAATGCCGCTGACCTTGTGCAAGCCAGTGGCAAACGGAAAGGGAACTGGAGTGCCGCTGAGATGGAGGAAATGGCGTTTCTTGAACTGGAATGTGCGGGAGAGTGGTCTACTCAAGTACAGTTGAACACGTACTTGGGTAGAAAGTTAGGTAGATCTGTGGAGGGTATCAAGAAAAGGAGATCACGTCCAGAGTTCCAACAGCTCCTGGAGATTGTGAAAGGCAGGATGGAAGAAGTTATCAGTGCGGTCCCCGATGAGGTTGCAGAATCTGTGGGTCATGCGACTCCACAAGATCAAGGCTGTTGGATTAGTAATGGACATATTATTTCCCATCTGGAGGAAATTAAGGACCATTGCTCACCTCCCTACAGAAGGCTGGTTGATTTAGCTCTTGATAATTCATCACCTTGGTCCGCGATTGATGACCAGGTCACTGGAATCGTCCAACAACTGAATTCTAGACCACTACATAGATCTAGAAGAATCAAGAGACAGCCAAAGGCCGCGAAGCCACATAAGGGTGGCAAAAATGAACAGCGAAGAGTGCGGCAGCAGGAAAGAGCTCGTAGATTCCGAGATGCCCAGTATCGGTGGCTAAATAGCAGAACAGACTTGGTAAGAGAAATTCTTAATGGTGAGAAGGAGAATGGTACCACCACAAGACCTGACAGGAGTCTGCTCGTGGACTATTTCAAGGGCTATTATGCAAGAGAGGAACATAGCCCCAAGTTCGTGCTACCGCCTAGGAATCCCGAGTCCATCAAAGACACGAGTATGCCTTTCTCACTGAATGAAACCAGAAATTGGTCTCATAAATTAAAGCGAACAGCCGCTGGTCCTGATGGTGTGACTCATGAACATCTGAGAAATATTCCTAACTCGGATCTGAATGTCTTGCTTAATGTGGTGTTTGGTTTAAAACGACTACCATCTGTATTTACAGTGAGCAAGACCTGCCTTCTACCTAAGAAAGGCGACCTGCGCTCTCCATCTAACTGGAGACCAATAACTATCTCATCAATGGTAGTACGTCTGGTCAATAAGATCTTGGCTTTCAGGTTGGCCCAGGTCATTTCCATCCATCCTGCCCAGCGGGGCTTCAGATCCATTGATGGAATCATGGCGAACGCACTTTCTTTAGATGTAATTATCAAAGAGCATAGGGCTAGTGGAAAGCCCATTTTTGTGGTGGCCCTTGATTTAACGAAAGCCTTCGATCGGGTATCTTGGAGTGCCATACATCAGGCACTGTGGTCTCATGGAGTGGATGAATTGACTCTCGAGTATATATTGTCATCTTACAAAGGACAAACGACCAATCTCCAACTTGGTAAAGACACCTTTGGAGAAGTCGAGTTTCATAGGGGAGTTAAACAAGGTGATCCACTCAGTCCTGTCATCTTCAATATGGTAATGGACAAGCTCATGGAATCAGTCAACCAAACTTATGGGGTGGAAGTCAATGGTGAGAAGTTTGCTATTCTTGGCTTTGCAGATGACATTGTTCTCCTCTCGTCAACCAAAGAGGGCATGCAGCAACATCTGCGTTGTGTTGAGAGGTTCACTAAGAACACAGCTTTAGAAGTGAATCCCTCAAAAAGCAAGGCCTTTCAATTTATTAGAGTGGCACACTCCAAACGGTGTGCAGTCGAAACTAAAAGTCTGTTCAAGTTATCTGGCGCTAAAATACCAGCCTTGAACGTGCAAGAACAGCTGCACTACCTGGGTTACACTTTTGAGCACCAGGGAATTCAGACTCCTTCTCCATCTAATCTGTCATCGCTGTTGGACCGCCTGAAACGTGCCGCACTCAAGCCCTGGCAAAAGATAACTGTTCTGCATACGTACC
>NC_064628.1:412449910-412454910 GCF_023864275.1 Schistocerca cancellata
CTAACCCACGTTGTGCCTTAACCTAACCCACGTTGTGCCTTAACCTAACTCACGTTGTGCCTTAACCCAACCCACGTTGTGCCTTAACCCAACCCACGTTGTGCCTTAACCTAACCCACGTTGTGCCTTAACCTAACCCACGTTGTGCCTTAACCTAACCCACGTTGTGCCTTAACCTAACCCACGTTGTGCCTTAACCTAACCCACGTTGTGCCTTAACCTAACCCACGTTGTGCCTTAACCTAACCCACGTTGTGCCTTAACCTAACCCACGTTGTGCCTTAACCTAACCCACGTTGTGCCTTAACCTAACCCACGTTGTGCCTAAACCTAACCCACGTTGTGCCTTAACCTAACCCACGTTGTGCCTTAACCTAACCCACGTTGTGCCTTAACCTAACCCACGTTGTGCCTTAACCTAACCCACGTTGTGCCTTAACCTAACCCACGTTGTGCCTTAACCTAACCCACGTTGTGCCTTAACCTAACCCACGTTGTGCCTTAACCTAACCCACGTTGTGCCTTAACCTAACCCACGTTGTGCCTTAACCTAACCCACGTTGTGCCTTAACCTAACCCACGTTGTGCCTTAACCTAACCCACGTTGTGCCTTAACCTAACCCACGTTGTGCCTTAACCTAACCCACGTTGTGCCTTAACCTAACCCACGTTGTGCCTTAACCTAACCCACGTTGTGCCTTAACCTAACCCACGTTGTGCCTTAACCTAACCCACGTTGTGCCTTAACCTAACCCACGTTGTGCCTTAACCTAACCCACGTTGTGCCTTAACCTAACCCACGTTGTGCCTTAACCTAACCCACGTTGTGCCTTAACCTAACCCACGTTGTGCCTTAACCTAACCCACGTTGTGCCTTAACCTAACCCACGTTGTGCCTTAACCTAACCCACGTTGTGCCTTAACCTAACCCACGTTGTGCCTTAACCTAACCCACGTTGTGCCCTAACCTAACCCACGTTGTGCCCTAACCTAACCCACGTTGTGCCCTAACCTAACCCAAGTTGTGCCTTAACCTAACCCAAGTTGTGCCTTAACCTAACCCAAGTTGTGCCTTAACCTAACCCAAGTTGTGCCTTAACCTAACCCACGTTGTGCCTTAACTTAACCCACGTTGTGCCTTAACCTAACCCACGTTGTGCCTTAACCTAACCCAAGTTGTGCCTTAACCTAACCCAAGTTGTGCCTTAACCTAACCCACGTTGTGCCTTAACCTAACCCACGTTGTGCCTTAACCTAACCCACGTTGTGCCTTAACCTAACCCACGTTGTGCCTTAACCTAACCCACGTTGTGCCTTAACCTAACCCACGTTGTGCCTTAACCTAACCCACGTTGTGCCTTAACCTAACCCACGTTGTGCCTTAACCTAACCCACGTTGTGCCTTAACCTAACCCACGTTGTGCCTTAACCTAACCCACGTTGTGCCTTAACCTAACCCACGTTGTGCCTTAACCTAACCCACGTTGTGCCTTAACCTAACCCACGTTGTGCCTTAACCTAACCCACGTTGTGCCTTAACCTAACCCACGTTGTGCCTTAACCTAACCCACGTTGTGCCTTAACCTAACCCACGTTGTGCCTTAACCTAACCCACGTTGTGCCTTAACCTAACCCACGTTGTGCCTTAACCTAACCCACGTTGTGCCTTAACCTAACCCACGTTGTGCCTTAACCTAACCCACGTTGTGCCTTAACCTAACCCACGTTGTGCCTTAACCTAACCCACGTTGTGCCTTAACCTAACCCACGTTGTGCCTTAACCTAACCCACGTTGTGCCTTAACCTAACCCACGTTGTGCCTTAACCTAACCCACGTTGTGCCTTAACCTAACCCACGTTGTGCCTTAACCTAACCCACGTTGTGCCTTAACCTAACCCACGTTGTGCCTTAACCTAACCCACGTTGTGCCTTAACCTAACCCACGTTGTGCCTTAACCTAACCCACGTTGTGCCTTAACCTAACCCACGTTGTGCCTTAACCTAACCCACGTTGTGCCTTAACCTAACCCACGTTGTGCCTTAACCTAACCCACGTTGTGCCTTAACCTAACCCACGTTGTGCCTTAACCTAACCCACGTTGTGCCTTAACCTAACCCACGTTGTGCCTTAACCTAACCCACGTTGTGCCTTAACCTAACCCACGTTGTGCCTTAACCTAACCCACGTTGTGCCTTAACCTAACCCACGTTGTGCCTTAACCTAACCCACGTTGTGCCTTAACCTAACCCACGTTGTGCCTTAACCTAACCCAAGTTGTGCCTTAACCTAACCCAAGTTGTGCCTTAACCTAACCCAAGTTGTGCCTTAACCTAACCCAAGTTGTGCCTTAACCTAACCCAAGTTGTGCCTTAACCTAACCCAAGTTGTGCCTTAACCTAACCCAAGTTGTGCCTTAACCTAACCCAAGTTGTGCCTTAACCTAACCCAAGTTGTGCCTTAACCTAACCCAAGTTGTGCCTTAACCTAACCCAAGTTGTGCCTTAACCTAACCCAAGTTGTGCCTTAACCTAACCCAAGTTGTGCCTTAACCTAACCCAAGTTGTGCCTTAACCTAACCCAAGTTGTGCCTTAACCTAACCCAAGTTGTGCCTTAACCTGCTCTGTAATTGGCATATGACACGTTACATTAATCCAGTGTTGTCTAACCACAACCCTCTGAATATAGTTCGCTACTCGCACCGCCCACCCTCTTGTGTATCGTTTCATCTTCAACACTTCGCAAGTGTTGCTTACTTTTTACATGCTCCCGCTGTACACTGTAATGTGGACGACTGCAGGATGTACATCGCCCCCCCCCCTCCCCCCTGCCTTCGCACGCTGGTCGTTCAGGTGCTTGCGTGTTCAATGCCCTTCGCAGCTGTTCACTGGCATTCGCATGTCGAAGCGCTCAGTCTACGTCGTGGTACGGCCTGTGTCCACTGTCCGCTGATGTCGTAAGCTTAACCCTCACATTGTACTGCACATAGGTCCGTATGTACTGAATGATACGCTGTGGCACATGTGTGACCGTACAACGACTGCGCCCAACAACAGCGAACCATACGGTCCAAATGTTGTGCACTCAGCCACGTGCCGTCTCCCCATAACAGCTACATTGCAGTGTGGTACGCCATAGAGACGTGTGGGAGTAACGGACGCCCTGGATGGCGATCAGCATGAGCCGTCTGTTGATGTAGTGGCGCGTGTATTCAAACGTAGTCGTCTCTTCTCACACAGTGTGATAGCATGGTGCACCGCGTTCCACATCTGCGACATGGTACAGATGCTGGTTGACAGTCGGTCTCGTAATGGACATCGCATACGTAGGGGGCCACCTCCCACGTGTTCTCTAGTCGTGCACATTTTGTTGCGTGTATGTGGGCAGACGTAGTGTGTCGTGACACCTAACAGACAGGTATGCAATAATCGTTGCATTTGCAAACTGGGATGGACGTCTACGTTTGCTGGTGACGTTACGCAAATGAACAACTGGTAAACCCATTGTGGTGCGGTTGTTGTTGCTGGAGGTAAATCAGTAAGGGCAAATCTGTGTGTGAAGCGATACGCGGCGGTGGCTGGGTGGGACCGTCCCCGGCCGGTGAGGGGGGGCCGCCCGGCGTGCTGGCCGCGCGGTGCGTGGGCGCACGCGCTACAGCCGGCTGGTGGGGGCGCCCAGTGGCAGGCGCGCCGGCCGACGGACGCGGCAGGCGGCGCAGCTGCGCGCCGGGGCACCCTGCGCGCGGCGCCGGGCGGCCAAAGTGGGTCCTCGCGGGCCCGGTGCGAAGCGCGGTGGACATCTGCAGTGTGCTGGTCCGACTGAGGACTGTGTGCGTTGAGGATGCGCCGCCGCCCGGCACTCGGCGCCGCGACGCCGTCTGCTGCTCGGTCGCCCCAGCGGTTCTCGCTGGTGGTTTGTATCGCAGTTGTGCGGACGTGTTGGCACGTGCGCTGTGCTGGGAGAGTTCGCTTCGGCACCCACGTGGGGCCTTTGCCCTTCTGTGGCGCTGGCGTTGGAGCTGCCGGTCACCGTAGGTGGCGCGTGTTGTCTCCCGCCGGCAATGCCACGACAGCACGCTCCCGGGCCTCTGTCGGCAGCGGCAAGCTCAGTTGGGAGCACGGGTGGTCGCACCTAAAGCGTCTACTCGCCTAACTCCGGGCGATTGCGCCTCTCTCGAACCCGACCAAGTACTTAGGACGGCGCTGCGCGCCGCCGGGACCTGAGAGGGTTTCGAGGTGTATTGTGCAGGGGAGCTCAGCCTCCTCCTGTTTGCAGAATAATTGAGCGGACGCTTGCGTGTTCGCGCGGGCCCCTGGGACACACTCCCGGGCGGCCGGCTGCTCAGCTCTAGTTGACGCAGCTCCCTGGTTGATCCTGCCAGTAGTCATATGCTTGTCTCAAAGATTAAGCCATGCATGTCTCAGTACAAGCCGCATTAAGGTGAAACCGCGAATGGCTCATTAAATCAGTTATGGTTCCTTAGATCGTACCCACGTTACTTGGATAACTGTGGTAATTCTAGAGCTAATACATGCAAACAGAGTCCCGACCAGAGATGGAAGGGACGCTTTTATTAGATCAAAACCAATCGGTCGGCTCGTCCGGTCCGTTTGCCTTGGTGACTCTGAATAACTTTGGGCTGATCGCACGGTCCTCGTACCGGCGATGCATCTTTCAAATGTCTGCCTTATCAACTGTCGATGGTAGGTTCTGCGCCTACCATGGTTGTAACGGGTAACGGGGAATCAGGGTTCGATTCCGGAGAGGGAGCCTGAGAAACGGCTACCACATCCAAGGAAGGCAGCAGGCGCGCAAATTACCCACTCCCGGCACGGGGAGGTAGTGACGAAAAATAACGATACGGGACTCATCCGAGGCCCCGTAATCGGAATGAGTACACTTTAAATCCTTTAACGAGTATCTATTGGAGGGCAAGTCTGGTGCCAGCAGCCGCGGTAATTCCAGCTCCAATAGCGTATATTAAAGTTGTTGCGGTTAAA
>NC_064628.1:412457410-412459910 GCF_023864275.1 Schistocerca cancellata
GCGGCGGGGTCGTGTCCGGTTGCCTTTCCACTCGCCGCGGGGTGGGGCCGTTCCGGTGTGCGGTGGGCCGCACTTCTCCCCTAGTAGGACGTCGCGACCCGCTGGGTGCCGCCCTACGGCCCGGGTGCGCAGCCTGTCCTTCCGCGGGCCTCGGTTCGCGTCTGTTGGGCAGAGCCCCGGTGTCCTGGCTGGCTGCTCGGCGGTATATCTGGAGGAGTCGATTCGCCCCTTTGGGCGCTCGGGCTCCCGGCAAGCGCGCGCGGTTCTTCCCGGATGACGGACCTACCTGGCCCGGCCCCGGACCCGCGCCGCTGTTGGCTCGGGATGCTCTCGGGCGGAATAATCGCTCCCGTCAGCGGCGCTTCAGCTTTGGACAATTTCACGACCCGTCTTGAAACACGGACCAAGGAGTCTAACATGTGCGCGAGTCATTGGGCTGTACGAAACCTAAAGGCGTAATGAAAGTGAAGGTCTCGCCTTGCGCGGGCCGAGGGAGGATGGGGCTTCCCCGCCCTTCACGGGGCGGCGGCCTCCGCACTCCCGGGGCGTCTCGTCCTCATTGCGAGGTGAGGCGCACCTAGAGCGTACACGTTGGGACCCGAAAGATGGTGAACTATGCCTGGCCAGGACGAAGTCAGGGGAAACCCTGATGGAGGTCCGTAGCGATTCTGACGTGCAAATCGATCGTCGGAGCTGGGTATAGGGGCGAAAGACTAATCGAACCATCTAGTAGCTGGTTCCCTCCGAAGTTTCCCTCAGGATAGCTGGTGCTCGTACGAGTCTCATCCGGTAAAGCGAATGATTAGAGGCCTTGGGGCCGAAACGACCTCAACCTATTCTCAAACTTTAAATGGGTGAGATCTCCGGCTTGCTTGATATGCTGAAGCCGCGAGCAAACGACTCGGATCGGAGTGCCAAGTGGGCCACTTTTGGTAAGCAGAACTGGCGCTGTGGGATGAACCAAACGCCGAGTTAAGGCGCCCGAATCGACGCTCATGGGAAACCATGAAAGGCGTTGGTTGCTTAAGACAGCAGGACGGTGGCCATGGAAGTCGGAATCCGCTAAGGAGTGTGTAACAACTCACCTGCCGAAGCAACTAGCCCTGAAAATGGATGGCGCTGAAGCGTCGTGCCTATACTCGGCCGTCAGTCTGGCAGTCATGGCCGGTCCTTGCGGCCGGCCGCGAAGCCCTGACGAGTAGGAGGGTCGCGGCGGTGGGCGCAGAAGGGTCTGGGCGTGAGCCTGCCTGGAGCCGCCGTCGGTGCAGATCTTGGTGGTAGTAGCAAATACTCCAGTGAGGCCCTGGAGGGCTGACGCGGAGAAGGGTTTCGTGTGAACAGCCGTTGCACACGAGTCAGTCGATCCTAAGCCCTAGGAGAAATCCGATGTTGATGGGGGCCGTCATAGCATGATGCACTTTGTGCTGGCCCCCGTTGGGCGAAAGGGAATCCGGTTCCTATTCCGGAACCCGGCAGCGGAACCGATACAAGTCGGGCCCCTCTTTTAGAGATGCTCGTCGGGGTAACCCAAAAGGACCCGGAGACGCCGTCGGGAGATCGGGGAAGAGTTTTCTTTTCTGCATGAGCGTTCGAGTTCCCTGGAATCCTCTAGCAGGGAGATAGGGTTTGGAACGCGAAGAGCACCGCAGTTGCGGCGGTGTCCCGATCTTCCCCTCGGACCTTGAAAATCCGGGAGAGGGCCACGTGGAGGTGTCGCGCCGGTTCGTACCCATATCCGCAGCAGGTCTCCAAGGTGAAGAGCCTCTAGTCGATAGAATAATGTAGGTAAGGGAAGTCGGCAAATTGGATCCGTAACTTCGGGATAAGGATTGGCTCTGAGGATCGGGGCGTGTCGGGCTTGGTCGGGAAGTGGGTCAGCGCTAACGTGCCGGGCCTGGGCGAGGTGAGTGCCGTAGGGGTGCCGGTAAGTGCGGGCGTTTAGCGCGGGCGTGGTCTGCTCTCGCCGTTGGTTGGCCTCGTGCTGGCCGGCGGTGCAGGATGCGCGCGCCTGCGCGGCGTTCGTGCCCCGGTGCTTCAACCTGCGCGCAGGATCCGAGCTCGGTCCCGTGCCTTGGCCTCCCACGGATCTTCCTTGCTGCGAGGCCGCGTCCGCCTTAGCGTGCTCCTCCGGGGGCGCGCGGGTGCGCGGATTCTCTTCGGCCGCCATTCAACGATCAACTCAGAACTGGCACGGACTGGGGGAATCCGACTGTCTAATTAAAACAAAGCATTGCGATGGCCCTAGCGGGTGTTGACGCAATGTGATTTCTGCCCAGTGCTCTGAATGTCAACGTGAAGAAATTCAAGCAAGCGCGGGTAAACGGCGGGAGTAACTATGACTCATGCAGAAGCGACCCTCGCCATCCAGGGTTGTAGGTTCTTCAACCAGGAACTCGCCAAGGCCTTCCCCGACCGTACACTGGAATCGATTAAAGGTCAGCGTAGAGTGCAGTCGTACAAAGACATGGTAGCAGAGTTTGTCACCCAACTCTCTGGCATG
>NC_064628.1:412464910-412467410 GCF_023864275.1 Schistocerca cancellata
AAACAGACCATACCGCCCTCTATGGGACGACGCTGACACCGCCACCCACAGACACAACACAGCCATCTATGGGAATGTGACCAAACTACATTGCCGTCTGGCCCAGAAACGACACCTCCATCTACAGGAATCCAACGGAACTACACCAACCATACTGCCAAACCACAGCATCGCCATCTATGACAATGTGACGAAACCACATGCAATAGCCCCATCTACGCGAATCGGACGACACTACGTCCACCATGTCGCGCGCAACACGAAAACTAAATACCGCCATCTGCAAGTCTCCCGAAACATGACCTGCTGCACCGACGATACCGCCATCTATGAGACGCCACCCCGACTACGACATCGCTAGGTCCCACAGTACCCATTTTCCGACGCCACCCACAAAGCCTGCATCATCTGTCCACCACAGGAACCCGAACGCCAGTGCCTGCGTCGCACGAAGTAGTCAACCGACAATCACTCCACCCGCACCCGCACGTGCCCCACCCCAACCGCCGAAATCGCAACTCCAGCGGATGAACGGCGGACTCTTCCCGCACTCGTACGTTGCAATCCACCCCTATATCTTGCGTTTCACGAAGAGTTATATCCAATATGCCAAATTCCCGCTGTCCCTATACATGCTGTAAGTCTGTGCACACAATATGAACCACACCTCAGCGAGACACTCTATCACACATTACTCTCTGCCTGTAACAGACACAGATACAATATGTAAGCACCAGCATGGACCAACGTCCGGTGCATCCTCTCCGCCACAGTACACCATCCACACTATGATAACCACACCAGGGGGTCCAATTCTAAAATAGAATATCCCACCCGTCCGACATCCACAATTGCTCAGATAAGCCACCAACACCCACACATGTCCTACACAGGGGTGCACCCAACACCACCACACTGCCTCCTGTTACGGCACAGAAACAATGGCAGGAATGAATCACACAGGTCTGCCGCTCCCTTGCCGCAACCACAGACGCGGCGCGCCTCCAGTCACGAGCGAAAAGCGCATAAGCGCATCCTGACGAGACATAACTGCTGTGACATACTGAAGCTGCCTCAGACATTCACTTACAATGATCACTACCAACGAACCTCGCCCCCCCCCCCCAACACACTCTCTTACCACGTTGTGTACTGTAATCCAACCCATTTCGCACCTTAACCTAACCCATTTTGCACCTTAACTTAACCAAATTCGTAACGCAATTTGTACCGCAATGTAACGCAATTTGTACCGCAATGTAACGCAATGTGTACCGCAATGTAACGCAATGTGTACCGCAATGTAACGCAATGTGTACCGCAATGTAACGCAATTTGTACCGCAATGTAACGCAATTTGTACCGCAATGTAACGCAATTTGTACCGCAATGTAACGCAATTTGTACCGCAATGTAACGCAATTTGTACCTTAACCTAACCCACGTTGTGCCTTAACCTAACCCACGTTGTGCCTTAACCTAACCCACGTTGTGCCTTAACCTAACCCACGTTGTGCCTTAACCTAAGCCACGTTGTGCCTTAACCTAACCCACGTTGTGCCTTAACCTAACCCACGTTGTGCCTTAACCTAACCCACATTGTGCCTTAACCTAACCCACGTTGTGCCTTAACCTAACCCACGTTGTGCCTTAACCTAACCCACGTTGTGCCTTAACCTAACCCACGTTGTGCCTTAACCTAACCCACGTTGTGCCTTAACCTAACCCACGTTGTGCATTAACCTAACCCACGTTGTGCCTTAGCCTAACCCACGTTGTGCCTTAACCTAACCCACGTTGTGCCTTAACCTAACCCACGTTGTGCCTTAACCTAACCCACGTTGTGCCTTAACCTAACCCACGTTGTGCCTTAACCTAACCCAAGTTGTGCCTTAACCTAACCCAAGTTGTGCCTTAACCTAACCCAAGTTGTGCCTTAACCTAACCCAAGTTGTGCCTTAACCTAACCCAAGTTGTGCCTTAACCTGCTCTGTAATTGGCATATGACACGTTACATTAATCCAGTGTTGTCTAACCACAACCCTCTGAATATAGTTCGCTACTCGCACCGCCCACCCTCTTGTGTATCGTTTCATGTTCAACACTTCGCAAGTGTTGCTTACTTTTTACATGCTCCCGCTGTACACTGTAATGTGGACGACTGCAGGATGTACATCGCCCCCCCCCCTCCCCCCTGCCTTCGCACGCTGGTCGTTCAGGTGCTTGCGTTTTCAATGCCCTTCGCAGCTGTTCACTGGCATTCGCATGTCGAAGCGCTCAGTCTACGTCGTGGTACGGCCTGTGTCCACTGTCCGCTGATGTCGTAAGCTTAACCCTCACATTGTACTGCACATAGGTCCGTATGTACTGAATGATACGCTGTGGCACATGTGTGACCGTACAACGACTGCGCCCAACAACAGCGAACCATACGGTCCAAATGTTGTGCACTCAGCCACGTGCCGTCTCCCCATAACAGCTACATTGCAGTGTGGTACGC
>NC_064628.1:412472410-412477410 GCF_023864275.1 Schistocerca cancellata
GTCAGGGGAAACCCTGATGGAGGTCCGTAGCGATTCTGACGTGCAAATCGATCGTCGGAGCTGGGTATAGGGGCGAAAGACTAATCGAACCATCTAGTAGCTGGTTCCCTCCGAAGTTTCCCTCAGGATAGCTGGTGCTCGTACGAGTCTCATCCGGTAAAGCGAATGATTAGAGGCCTTGGGGCCGAAACGACCTCAACCTATTCTCAAACTTTAAATGGGTGAGATCTCCGGCTTGCTTGATATGCTGAAGCCGCGAGCAAACGACTCGGATCGGAGTGCCAAGTGGGCCACTTTTGGTAAGCAGAACTGGCGCTGTGGGATGAACCAAACGCCGAGTTAAGGCGCCCGAATCGACGCTCATGGGAAACCATGAAAGGCGTTGGTTGCTTAAGACAGCAGGACGGTGGCCATGGAAGTCGGAATCCGCTAAGGAGTGTGTAACAACTCACCTGCCGAAGCAACTAGCCCTGAAAATGGATGGCGCTGAAGCGTCGTGCCTATACTCGGCCGTCAGTCTGGCAGTCATGGCCGGTCCTTGCGGCCGGCCGCGAAGCCCTGACGAGTAGGAGGGTCGCGGCGGTGGGCGCAGAAGGGTCTGGGCGTGAGCCTGCCTGGAGCCGCCGTCGGTGCAGATCTTGGTGGTAGTAGCAAATACTCCAGCGAGGCCCTGGAGGGCTGACGCGGAGAAGGGTTTCGTGTGAACAGCCGTTGCACACGAGTCAGTCGATCCTAAGCCCTAGGAGAAATCCGATGTTGATGGGGGCCGTCATAGCATGATGCACTTTGTGCTGGCCCCCGTTGGGCGAAAGGGAATCCGGTTCCTATTCCGGAACCCGGCAGCGGAACCGATACAAGTCGGGCCCCTCTTTTAGAGATGCTCGTCGGGGTAACCCAAAAGGACCCGGAGACGCCGTCGGGAGATCGGGGAAGAGTTTTCTTTTCTGCATGAGCGTTCGAGTTCCCTGGAATCCTCTAGCAGGGAGATAGGGTTTGGAACGCGAAGAGCACCGCAGTTGCGGCGGTGTCCCGATCTTCCCCTCGGACCTTGAAAATCCGGGAGAGGGCCACGTGGAGGTGTCGCGCCGGTTCGTACCCATATCCGCAGCAGGTCTCCAAGGTGAAGAGCCTATAGTCGATAGAATAATGTAGGTAAGGGAAGTCGGCAAATTGGATCCGTAACTTCGGGATAAGGATTGGCTCTGAGGATCGGGGCGTGTCGGGCTTGGTCGGGAAGTGGGTCAGCGCTAACGTGCCGGGCCTGGGCGAGGTGAGTGCCGTAGGGGTGCCGGTAAGTGCGGGCGTTTAGCGCGGGCGTGGTCTGCTCTCGCCGTTGGTTGGCCTCGTGCTGGTCGGCGGTGCAGGATGCGCGCGCCTGCGCGGCGTTCGTGCCCCGGTGCTTCAACCTGCGCGCAGGATCCGAGCTCGGTCCCGTGCCTTGGCCTCCCACGGATCTTCCTTGCTGCGAGGCCGCGTCCGCCTTAGCGTGCTCCTCCGGGGGCGCGCGGGTGCGCGGATTCTCTTCGGCCGCCATTCAACGATCAACTCAGAACTGGCACGGACTGGGGGAATCCGACTGTCTAATTAAAACAAAGCATTGCGATGGCCCTAGCGGGTGTTGACGCAATGTGATTTCTGCCCAGTGCTCTGAATGTCAACGTGAAGAAATTCAAGCAAGCGCGGGTAAACGGCGGGAGTAACTATGACTCCACCGCGACGTTGAACTGGAGGGGTGTATGGTCTCCAGCGTCGGCGAGGGATCTCGCCGCCTTAGGCTTCCGACCCCGAGAACTGGCGGTGCTGAGCACCCGAACACTACAGAGCTGCTGCAAAAGTTACAAGATCTTCGAGCGTATGACGGCTCCTAGTCCGAAGCAACGTGTCGGCGTCGGCTAGGCTGCTGGTTATTTTTCTTCGCCTTGACTCCTGGGGCCTATCCACAGGAGGAATAATCCGTCTTTGTTCTTTCTTCTTTGTGTCTTTAATTTTTGTTTTCTTCCAATATATATATGTGTACTTAGTTTTAGTTTTAAAATTATTTAGTGGTATCGCCCTGTAAGTCCCCACCCCGGTGGTGGACATTGGCGTAAAACATCTGCCACACCTTGTACATATATGTATTATTCAATTTATTTGAATAAAGACGGCTATGAAATAGCCAAATGCCTCGTCATCTAATTAGTGACGCGCATGAATGGATTAACGAGATTCCCGCTCGCCGTAAGCGGCGCGGCCCAGCATCTCCTCGCCAGGCGCCTGTAGCGCGTAAATAAAAAACGAGATAGTGGCGGCAAACTGTCGCCGTAAACGGCGCGGCCCAGTATCTCCTCGCAAGACGCCTGTAGCGCGTCGATAAATGCGAGAAAGTGGGAGCCTCACAAGCACCACCACATGAAACTGTTCAACATAAACAGCATTGCGAAACCCTACGAAGTAGTGCCCCAAAATGGGGTCTAGGAAAGACAGTATGGCCCCAACAAAGGAGGCTTATAGGTCGTCAGTTATCAGCATGGATGAGGAGAGCACTAAAGCTAAGGAGGACGCACAAAACATGGTGACAATAAGAGAAGAGATGGAAGCATATCTCTTCAATGAAACAAACAAAATCAATAATGGTCAAAAAAAATATATCCTGGGAAAATTATCTGTGTATGAACAGATATTAAAGAAATATGAGGCAGAAATAATAGAATTAAAAACAGAGCTAAGGTGTCTCAAAAACGCCCACCTCAGTACAGCACCAGTGCAGGAGACGTACGCTGCAAAGGTTTCCTCAACAGCTGTAGTTCCAAAACAAGCTGCACCCTCAAAACCCCAACACAAGGTTTTGGTTATAAAGCCAGAGGAAAAGTCAAAGAAGGACGCAAAGCAGGTGGAAGAAGCAGTGAAAAATGTCATCAACACAACTCTCAGAGATGTAAGAGTTTCGAAATGTAGGACCATGAAGGACAATAGCGTAATTATCGAAGTCCCAAACGATGAGGAGGCTGACAAAATTAAAACGTGTGAAGACTTTAGGAGCTCAGGTTTAATTTTCTCAAACCCCAAGAAGAGAAATCCTAGGGTAATTGTGTATGATGTCCCCAGAGACATGAAAGAACAGACTCTAAAATCCGAACTGCATGAAAGAAATCTCTCCAGGATAGGAATGACCCTAGAGGAAGTGTCAAATGGTACCCGAGTTGTATTCAAAAGTGGACCAAGAAATAGGGAAGTGGTAAACCTGGTACTTGAAGTAACACCAAAAACATGGAACCACATAACGTATCAAGGTCGTATATATCTCAGCTGCACATCCCACAGGGTGCAAAACTATACTAACATCAGCAGATGTTATAAGTGTCAGGGATATGGCCACACATCAGTAAGGTGTACAAGTAAGGAAACCATCTGTGGACACTGTGCAATCCCAGGCCACAGCTTTAAAGAGTGTGAAAAGAAGGAGCAGCCACCACAATGTGCGAATTGCAAGCGTGGGAAGAGGGATTGTAACCACTCAGTTCAGGACCAAACTTGCCCAGAGTTTAACAGAATAAAGGAACTAATAAACCGAAAAACCGAATATGGCCAAGAATAAAAATGAAGGAGCACCCTATGGTAACAAAGCAAGAGACCTGGAAAAACACTCAGTAAAGATTCTGCAGATAAATGGCCAGAGGTCTAAAACAGTCCCTAGCCAACTTGTGAAAAGAATGGAGGGGGACAAAGTAGATGTACTACTAGTGCAGGAGCCATACACATCTGCTGACAAAATCAAGGGTTATCCTCCTAGTTTTCGAGTCATCCACAGCCCTCAGCATGGAACACCAAAGGCGGCCATAATAATCAGAACCAAAGTACTAAATGTGCTGCAACTCACTACCCTGTGTGATGCACACACAGCTGTTGCAAGTATAAGTGGGTCCTTTGGAGAACTCTACCTCGTAAGCATGTACTGTCAATATGGCCAACCTCTAGACCGCTTCCTACACAAACTCGAATCAATTATCAACAAACTGACAGGAAAACAAGTAATTATAGGGATGGATGCAAATGCAACCTCCCCAATGTGGCATGGCAACACAACTGATGCTGAAGGAAGAATACTGGAAGACTTCATATGCCAGCACAACCTTGTCATAATAAACAAAGACTCACAACTAACAACCTTCAGTGGGCCAAATGGCGAAAGCAACATAGATCTCACCCTGAGTACAGCAACAGCAGCAAGAACCATAGCAGAATGGAAGGTGCATGAAGAGTGGACAACCAGTGACCATAGAGCAATTTCTTACACTGTGCTACCTCCACAAAGAACGAGACAAGCAACAAAACAGGAAAAATACAACACACACAAAGCAAAATGGCCAATATTTGACCAATGTTTCGCAGGTGAAATAGCCAACCTGATGAACAGTGCGGAAATGAGCGTAGCTGGAAAAGTGAAGCGACTGGAGGAAGCAATAAATTTAAGCTGCCACAGATCCATGAAGAAAAGGACACAGCTGCAGGACTCTGTACCTTGGTGGAATGACACCCTCACACAGCTTCGACGCGACACGACAATTGCCCGACGAAACCTACAACAAGCACGCAGGAATGAGGATGAGGCCGAGACTGAGGCAGCTAAAAGGAACTACAACAGGAAGAGAAATGAATATACAAAACAAATAACAAAGGCAAAGGAAGACACCTGGAAAAAATGGGTAACAGACTGTGACAAAAGCAACAATCCCTGGCAAGTAGCACAAAAAATACTTAGACCAAAACGTGGCACTGATAATGTCCTTAGTAATATAAAACTCCCCGACCACACTCACACGCTAACGTGGAAGGAGAGCATTGAACACCTGCTGAGATCCTTGCTACCAGATGACAATCCAGAGGAGGATACGGCTGACCAGGATGCACTAAAAGAAGAAAACAAAAACTATGACAACATAGTCACTGCACCTGACTTCACACGTGAGGAAATCGCTGCAGCCATCAAAGCTTGCAAATCAAAGAAAGCCACTGGCCCA
>NC_064628.1:412482410-412487410 GCF_023864275.1 Schistocerca cancellata
ACACCAACCATACTGCCAAACCACAGCATCGCCATCTATGACAATGTGACGAAACCACATGCAATAGCCCCATCTACGCGAATCGGACGACACTACGTCCACCATGTCGCGCGCAACACGAAAACTAAATACCGCCATCTGCAAGTCTCCCGAAACATGACCTGCTGCACCGACGATACCGCCATCTATGAGACGCCACCCCGACTACGACATCGCTAGGTCCCACAGTACCCATTTTCCGACGCCACCCACAAAGCCTGCATCATCTGTCCACCACAGGAACCCGAACGCCAGTGCCTGCGTCGCACGAAGTAGTCAACCGACAATCACTCCACCCGCACCCGCACGTGCCCCACCCCAACCGCCGAAATCGCAACTCCAGCGGATGAACGGCGGACTCTTCCCGCACTCGTACGTTGCAATCCACCCCTATATCTTGCGTTTCACGAAGAGTTATATCCAATATGCCAAATTCCCGCTGTCCCTATACATGCTGTAAGTCTGTGCACACAATATGAACCACACCTCAGCGAGACACTCTATCACACATTACTCTCTGCCTGTAACAGACACAGATACAATATGTAAGCACCAGCATGGACCAACGTCCGGTGCATCCTCTCCGCCACAGTACACCATCCACACTATGATAACCACACCAGGGGGTCCAATTCTAAAATAGAATATCCCACCCGTCCGACATCCACAATTGCTCAGATAAGCCACCAACACCCACACATGTCCTACACAGGGGTGCACCCAACACCACCACACTGCCTCCTGTTACGGCACAGAAACAATGGCAGGAATGAATCACACAGGTCTGCCGCTCCCTTGCCGCAACCACAGACGCGGCGCGCCTCCAGTCACGAGCGAAAAGCGCATAAGCGCATCCTGACGAGACATAACTTCTGTGACATACTGAAGCTGCCTCAGACATTCACTTACAATGATCACTACCAACGAACCTCGCCCCCCCCCCCCCCAACACACTCTCTTACCACGTTGTGTACTGTAATCCAACCCATTTCGCACCTTAACCTAACCCATTTTGCACCTTAACTTAACCAAATTCGTAACGCAATTTGTACCGCAATGTAACGCAATTTGTACCGCAATGTAACGCAATGTGTACCGCAATGTAACGCAATTTGTACCGCAATGTAACGCAATTTGTACCGCAATGTAACGCAATTTGTACCGCAATGTAACGCAATTTGTACCTTAACCTAACCCACGTTGTGCCTTAACCTAACCCACGTTGTGCCTTAACCTATCCCACGTTGTGCCTTAACCTAACCCACGTTGTGCCTTAA
The DNA here is from genome assembly GCF_023864275.1 of Schistocerca cancellata. NCBI lineage: Eukaryota > Metazoa > Arthropoda > Insecta > Orthoptera > Acrididae > Schistocerca > Schistocerca cancellata. Next base: position 412,483,727 of record NC_064628.1, read on the forward strand.
CCTAACCCACGTTGTGCCTTAACCTAACCCACGTTGTGCCTTAACCTAACCCACGTTGTGCCTTAACCTAACCCACGTTGTGCCTTAACCTAACCCACGTTGTGCCTTAACCTAACCCACGTTGTGCCTTAACCTAACCCACGTTGTGCCTTAACCTAACCCAAGTTGTGCCTTAACCTAACCCACGTTGTGCCTTAACCTAACCCACGTTGTGCCTTAACCTAACCCAAGTTGTGCCTTAACCTAACCCAAGTTGTGCCTTAACCTAACCCAAGTTGTGCCTTAACCTAACCCAAGTTGTGCCTTAACCTAACCCAAGTTGTGCCTTAACCTGCTCTGTAATTGGCATATGACACGTTACATTAATCCAGTGTTGTCTAACCACAACCCTCTGAATATAGTTCGCTACTCGCACCGCCCACCCTCTTGTGTATCGTTTCATGTTCAACACTTCGCAAGTGTTGCTTACTTTTTACATGCTCCCGCTGTACACTGTAATGTGGACGACTGCAGGATGTACATCGCCCCCCGCCTCCCCCCTGCCTTCGCACGCTGGTCGTTCAGGTGCTTGCGTGTTCAATGCCCTTCGCAGCTGTTCACTGGCATTCGCATGTCGAAGCGCTCAGTCTACGTCGTGGTACGGCCTGTGTCCACTGTCCGCTGATGTCGTAAGCTTAACCCTCACATTGTACTGCACATAGGTCCGTATGTACTGAATGATACGCTGTGGCACATGTGTGACCATACAACGACTGCGCCCAACAACAGCGAACCATACGGTCCAAATGTTGTGCACTCAGCCACGTGCCGTCTCCCCATAACAGCTACATTGCAGTGTGGTACGCCATAGAGACGTGTGGGAGTAACGGACGCCCTGGATGGCGATCAGCATGAGCCGTCTGTTGATGTAGTGGCGCGTGTATTCAAACGTAGTCGTCTCTTCTCACACAGTGTGATAGCATGGTGCACCGCGTTCCACATCTGCGACATGGTACAGATGCTGGTTGACAGTCGGTCTCGTAATGGACATCGCATACGTAGGGGGCCACCTCCCACGTGTTCTCTAGTCGTGCACATTTTGTTGCGTGTATGTGGGCAGACGTAGTGTGTCGTGACACCTAACAGACAGGTATGCAATAATCGTTGCATTTGCAAACTGGGATGGACGTCTACGTTTGCTGGTGACGTTACGCAAATGAACAACTGGTAAACCCATTGTGGTGCGGTTGTTGTTGCTGGAGGTAAATCAGTAAGGGCAAATCTGTGTGTGAAGCGATACGCGGCGGTGGCTGGGTGGGACCGTCCCCGGCCGGTGAGGGGGGGCCGCCCGGCGTGCTGGCCGCGCGGTGCGTGGGCGCACGCGCTACAGCCGGCTGGTGGGGGCGCCCAGTGGCAGGCGCGCCGGCCGACGGACGCGGCAGGCGGCGCAGCTGCGCGCCGGGGCACCCTGCGCGCGGCGCCGGGCGGCCAAAGTGGGTCCTCGCGGGCCCGGTGCGAAGCGCGGTGGACATCTGCAGTGTGCTGGTCCGACTGAGGACTGTGTGCGTTGAGGATGCGCCGCCGCCCGGCACTCGGCGCCGCGACGCCGTCTGCTGCTCGGTCGCCCCAGCGGTTCTCGCTGGTGGTTTGTATCGCAGTTGTGCAGACGTGTTGGCACGTGCGCTGTGCTGGGAGAGTTCGCTTCGGCACCCACGTGGGGCCTTTGCCCTTCTGTGGCGCTGGCGTTGGAGCTGCCGGTCACCGTAGGTGGCGCGTGTTGTCTCCCGCCGGCAATGCCACGACAGCACGCTCCCGGGCCTCTGTCGGCAGCGGCAAGCTCAGTTGGGAGCACGGGTGGTCGCACCTAAAGCGTCTACTCGCCTAACTCCGGGCGATTGCGCCTCTCTCGAACCCGACCAAGTACTTAGGACGGCGCTGCGCGCCGCCGGGACCTGAGAGGGTTTCGAGGTGTATTGTGCAGGGGAGCTCAGCCTCCTCCTGTTTGCAGAATAATTGAGCGGACGCTTGCGTGTTCGCGCGGGCCCCTGGGACACACTCCCGGGCGGCCGGCTGCTCAGCTCTAGTTGACGCAGCTCCCTGGTTGATCCTGCCAGTAGTCATATGCTTGTCTCAAAGATTAAGCCATGCATGTCTCAGTACAAGCCGCATTAAGGTGAAACCGCGAATGGCTCATTAAATCAGTTATGGTTCCTTAGATCGTACCCACGTTACTTGGATAACTGTGGTAATTCTAGAGCTAATACATGCAAACAGAGTCCCGACCAGAGGTGGAAGGGACGCTTTTATTAGATCAAAACCAATCGGTCGGCTCGTCCGGTCCGTTTGCCTTGGTGACTCTGAATAACTTTGGGCTGATCACACGGTCCTCGTACCGGCGACGCATCTTTCAAATGTCTGCCTTATCAACTGTCGATGGTAGGTTCTGCGCCTACCATGGTTGTAACGGGTAACGGGGAATCAGGGTTCGATTCCGGAGAGGGAGCCTGAGAAACGGCTACCACATCCAAGGAAGGCAGCAGGCGCGCAAATTACCCACTCCCGGCACGGGGAGGTAGTGACGAAAAATAACGATACGGGACTCATCCGAGGCCCCGTAATCGGAATGAGTACACTTTAAATCCTTTAACGAGTATCTATTGGAGGGCAAGTCTGGTGCCAGCAGCCGCGGTAATTCCAGCTCCAATAGCGTATATTAAAGTTGTTGCGGTTAAAAAGCTCGTAGTTGGATTTGTGTCCCACGCTGTTGGTTCACCGCCCGTCGGTGTTTAACTGGCATGTATCGTGGGACGTCCTGCCGGTGGGGCGAGCCGAAGGCGTGCGACCGCCTCGTGCGTGTTCGTGCGTCCCGAGGCGGACCCCGTTGAAATCCTACCAAGGTGCTCTTTATTGAGTGTCTGGGTGGGCCGGCACGTTTACTTTGAACAAATTAGAGTGCTTAAAGCAGGCAAGCCCGCCTGAATACTGTGTGCATGGAATAATGGAATAGGACCTCGGTTCTATTTTGTTGGTTTTCGGAACCCGAGGTAATGATTAATAGGGACAGGCGGGGGCATTCGTATTGCGACGTTAGAGGTGAAATTCTTGGATCGTCGCAAGACGAACAGAAGCGAAAGCATTTGCCAAGTATGTTTTCATTAATCAAGAACGAAAGTTAGAGGTTCGAAGGCGATCAGATACCGCCCTAGTTCTAACCATAAACGATGCCAGCCAGCGATCCGCCGCAGTTCCTCCGATGACTCGGCGGGCAGCCTCCGGGAAACCAAAGCTTTTGGGTTCCGGGGGAAGTATGGTTGCAAAGCTGAAACTTAAAGGAATTGACGGAAGGGCACCACCAGGAGTGGAGCCTGCGGCTTAATTTGACTCAACACGGGAAACCTCACCAGGCCCGGACACCGGAAGGATTGACAGATTGATAGCTCTTTCTTGATTCGGTGGGTGGTGGTGCATGGCCGTTCTTAGTTGGTGGAGCGATTTGTCTGGTTAATTCCGATAACGAACGAGACTCTAGCCTGCTAACTAGTCGCGTGACATCCTTCGTGCTGTCAGCGATTACTTTTCTTCTTAGAGGGACAGGCGGCTTCTAGCCGCACGAGATTGAGCAATAACAGGTCTGTGATGCCCTTAAATGTTCTGGGCCGCACGCGCGCTACACTGAAGGAATCAGCGTGTCTTCCTAGGCCGAAA
>NC_064628.1:412489910-412492410 GCF_023864275.1 Schistocerca cancellata
GTTAAGGCGCCCGAATCGACGCTCATGGGAAACCATGAAAGGCGTTGGTTGCTTAAGACAGCAGGACGGTGGCCATGGAAGTCGGAATCCGCTAAGGAGTGTGTAACAACTCACCTGCCGAAGCAACTAGCCCTGAAAATGGATGGCGCTGAAGCGTCGTGCCTATACTCGGCCGTCAGTCTGGCAGTCATGGCCGGTCCTTGCGGCCGGCCGCGAAGCCCTGACGAGTAGGAGGGTCGCGGCGGTGGGCGCAGAAGGGTCTGGGCGTGAGCCTGCCTGGAGCCGCCGTCGGTGCAGATCTTGGTGGTAGTAGCAAATACTCCAGCGAGGCCCTGGAGGGCTGACGCGGAGAAGGGTTTCGTGAGAACAGCCGTTGCACACGAGTCAGTCGATCCTAAGCCCTAGGAGAAATCCGATGTTGATGGGGGCCGTCATAGCATGATGCACTTTGTGCTGGCCCCCGTTGGGCGAAAGGGAATCCGGTTCCTATTCCGGAACCCGGCAGCGGAACCGATACAAGTCGGGCCCCTCTTTTAGAGATGCTCGTCGGGGTAACCCAAAAGGACCCGGAGACGCCGTCGGGAGATCGGGGAAGAGTTTTCTTTTCTGCATGAGCGTTCGAGTTCCCTGGAATCCTCTAGCAGGGAGATAGGGTTTGGAACGCGAAGAGCACCGCAGTTGCGGCGGTGTCCCGATCTTCCCCTCGGACCTTGAAAATCCGGGAGAGGGCCACGTGGAGGTGTCGCGCCGGTTCGTACCCATATCCGCAGCAGGTCTCCAAGGTGAAGAGCCTCTAGTCGATAGAATAATGTAGGTAAGGGAAGTCGGCAAATTGGATCCGTAACTTCGGGATAAGGATTGGCTCTGAGGATCGGGGCGTGTCGGGCTTGGTCGGGAAGTGGGTCAGCGCTAACGTGCCGGGCCTGGGCGAGGTGAGTGCCGTAGGGGTGCCGGTAAGTGCGGGCGTTTAGCGCGGGCGTGGTCTGCTCTCGCCGTTGGTTGGCCTCGTGCTGGCCGGCGGTGCAGGATGCGCGCGCCTGCGCGGCGTTCGTGCCCCGGTGCTTCAACCTGCGCGCAGGATCCGAGCTCGGTCCCGTGCCTTGGCCTCCCACGGATCTTCCTTGCTGCGAGGCCGCGTCCGCCTTAGCGTGCTCCTCCGGGGGCGCGCGGGTGCGCGGATTCTCTTCGGCCGCCATTCAACGATCAACTCAGAACTGGCACGGACTGGGGGAATCCGACTGTCTAATTAAAACAAAGCATTGCGATGGCCCTAGCGGGTGTTGACGCAATGTGATTTCTGCCCAGTGCTCTGAATGTCAACGTGAAGAAATTCAAGCAAGCGCGGGTAAACGGCGGGAGTAACTATGACTTGCGTCGGTCGGGTCCAGAGGGGAGAGATCGATCACCAGGACACAGCGGCCGCGCCAACCATCTAAGCGGCCGCCTGCAGCGCCGCCGACGCAGAAGCGCAAGCGGCGCCGCTGGGAGTATGCGAGAACGCAGGATGCCTTCCGAACGTCGCGTGCACGTTGCGTGCGCGGCCTCTTGGATGGCACCCTGCTCCAGCCGCCACCTGCCATCCCTGGTCTGCTGGACTTCTGGGCGGACCTCTTCACTAAGAAGCCCATTTCCACCGCGGGCTTCATTCGTGACCGCCTCCTCCCGCACTCGGAACCTGTCGCTCTCGAGTGCCTATGGGGGCCGGTCACACATGAGGAGGTCGCCGCCGCGTTGCCGCCCAGGGGATCAGCGGCCGGGCCGGACGGCCTTACCCCAGCGGAGTTGCGGCGCCTGCCGCATGAAGTCCTGGTGAAAGTGATGAATCTCTTCCTTCTGGCCCGCGCCCTTCCGGAACGCCTGCTTCGCGCGCGGACATCCCTTCTCCCGAAAACGGCTGCACCAACATCCCCCGCTGACTTTCGCCCCATTACGGTCTGCTCGGTGCTGGCGCGGACCTTTCACAAGGTTCTCGCGTCACGCCTGATGCGCGCTTGTGCTGTGGACGAACGTCAGCGGGCATTCATCCCCCGTGATGGGATGTTGGAAAACACGTTCATCTTGGACACCGCCCTCACCGACGCAGTTCGCTCCTGCCGCTCTGTCTTTGTGGCATCGATCGACGTATCTAAGGCATTCGATTCGGTAGATCATGCTGCCCTTCGCCCCGTGCTGAAGGCGCATGGCCTGCCGGATTGTTTTGTCGAGTATGTCGAGCGGCGCTACGAGGGCAGCACGACAGTGATAGCGGACGGCGCCGGCGTGGGCGTGTCTGTGCAGCCAGCACGGGGCGTTCGCCAGGGCGATCCCCTCTCCCCCCTCCTGTTCAACTTTGCGGTGGACTACGTTTTAGGCCAACTGCCCTCTCACATCGGAGCTCGGATCCTCGGTCGCAGGGTCAACGCTGCGGCCTTTGCAGATGACGTCTTGCTGTTTGCAGCGACCCCGAGGGGCTTGCAGTCCCTCGTCGATGCAGCTACCGCAGCCCTCGCACACCTGGGGC
>NC_064628.1:412497410-412499910 GCF_023864275.1 Schistocerca cancellata
CCCATTTTGCACCTTAACCTAACCAAATTTGTAACGCAATTTGTACCGCAATGTAACGCAATTTGTACCGCAATGTAACGCAATTTGTACCGCAATGTAACGCAATTTGTACCGCAATGTAACGCAATTTGTGCCTTAACCTAACCCACGTTGTGCCTTAACCTAACCCACGTTGTGCCTTAACCTAACCCACGTTGTGCCTTAACCTAACCCACGTTGTGCCTTAACCTAACCCACGTTGTGCCTTAACCTAACCCACGTTGTGCCTTAACCTAACCCACGTTGTGCCTTAACCTAACCCAAGTTGGGCCTTAACCTAACCCAAGTTGGGCCTTAACCTAACCCAAGTTGGGCCTTAACCTAACCCAAGTTGTGCCTTAACCTAACCCAAGTTGGGCCTTAACCTAACCCAAGTTGGGCCTTAACCTAACCCAAGTTGGGCCTTAACCTAACCCAAGTTGGGCCTTAACCTAACCCAAGTTGGGCCTTAACCTAACCCAAGTTGGGCCTTAACCTAACCCAAGTTGGGCCTTAACCTAACCCAAGTTGGGCCTTAACCTAACCCAAGTTGGGCCTTAACCTAACCCAAGTTGGGCCTTAACCTAACCCAAGTTGGGCCTTAACCTAACCCAAGTTGGGCCTTAACCTAACCCAAGTTGGGCCTTAACCTAACCCAAGTTGGGCCTTAACCTGCTCTGTAATTGGCATATGACACGTTACATTAATCTAGTGTTGTCTAACCACAACCCTCTGAATATAGTTCGCTACTCGCACCGCCCGCCCTCTTGTGTATCGTTTCATGTTCAACACTTTGCAAGTGTTGCTTACTTTTTACATGCTCCCGCTGTACACTGTTATGTGGACGACTGCAGGATGTACAGCGCCCCCCTCCCTTCCCCCCTGCCTTCGCATGCTGGTCGTTCAGGTGCTTGCGTGTTCAATGCCCTTCGCAGCTGTTCACTGGCAATCGCATGTCGAAGCGCTCAGTCTACGTCGTGGTACGGCCTGTGTCCACTGTCCGCTGATGTCGTACGCTTAACCCTCACACTGTACTGCACATAGGTCCGTATGTACCGAATGATACGCTGTGGCACATGTGTGACCGTACAACGACTGCGCCCAACAACAGCGAACCATACGGTCCAAATGTTGTGCACTCAGCCACATGCCGTCTCCCCATAACTGCTGCATTGCAGTGTGGTACGCCATAGAGACGTGTGGGTGTAACGGACGCCCTGGATGGCGATCAGCGTGAGCCGTCTGTTGATGTAGTGGCGCGTGTATTCAAACGTAGTCGTCTCTTCTCACACAGTGTGATAGCATGGTGCACCGCGTTCCACATCTGCGACATGGTACAGATGCTGGTTGACAGTCGGTCTCGTAATGGACATCGCATACGTAGGGGGCCACCTCCCACGTGTTCTCTAGTCGTGCACATTTTGTTGCGTGTATGTGGGCAGACGTAGTGTGTCGTGACACCTAACAGACAGGCATGCAATAATCGTTGCATTTGCAAACGGGGATGGACGTCTACGTTTGCTGGTGACGTTACGCAAATGAACAACTGGTAACCCATTGTGGTGCGGTTGTTGTTGCTGGAGGTAAATCAGTAAGGGCAAATCTGTGTGTGAAGCGATACGCGGCGGTGGCTGGGTGGGACTCTCCCCGGCCGGTGAGGGGGGGCCGGCCGGCGTGCTGGCCGCGCGGTGCGTGGGCGCACGCGCTACAGCCGGCTGGTGGGGGCGCCCAGTGGCAGGCGCGCCGGCCGACGGACGCGGCAGGCGGCGCAGCTGCGCGCCGGGGCACCCTGCGCGCGGCGCCGTGCGGCCAAAGTGGGTCCTCGCGGGCCCGGTGCGAAGCGCGGTGGACATCTGCAGTGTGCTGGTCCGACTGAGGACTGTGTGCGTTGAGGATGCGCCGCCGCCCGGCACTCGGCGCCGCGACGCCGTCTGCTGCTCGGTCGCCCCAGCGGTTCTCGCTGGTGGTTTGTATCGCAGTTGTGCAGACGTGTTGGCACGTGCGCTGTGCTGGGAGAGTTCGCTTCGGCACCCACGTGATGCCTTTGCCCTTCTGTGGCGCTGGCGTTGGAGCTGCCGGTCACCGTAGGTGGCGCGTGTTGTCTCCCGCCGGCAATGCCACGACAGCACGCTCCCGGGCCTCTGTCGGCAGCGGCAAGCTCAGTTGGGAGCACGGGTGGTCGCACCTAAAGCGTCTACTCGCCTAACTCCGGGCGATTGCGCCTCTCTCGAACCCGACCAAGTACTTAGGACGGCGCTGCGCGCCGCCGGGACCTGAGAGGGTTTCGAGGTGTATTGTGCAGGGGAGCTCAGCCTCCTCCTGTTTGCAGAATAATTGAGCGGACGCTTGCGTGTTCGCGCGGGCCCCTGGGACACACTCCCGGGCGGCCGGCTGCTCAGCTCTAGTTGACGCAGCTCCCTGGTTGATCCTGCCAGTAGTCATATGCTTGTCTCAAAGATTAAGCCATGCATGTCTCAGTACA
>NC_064628.1:412504910-412509910 GCF_023864275.1 Schistocerca cancellata
AGTGCGGGCGTTTAGCGCGGGCGTGGTCTGCTCTCGCCGTTGGTTGGCCTCGTGCTGGCCGGCGGTGCAGGATGCGCGCGCCTGCGCGGCGTTCGTGCCCCGGTGCTTCAACCTGCGCGCAGGATCCGAGCTCGGTCCCGTGCCTTGGCCTCCCACGGATCTTCCTTGCTGCGAGGCCGCGTCCGCCTTAGCGTGCTCCTCCGGGGGCGCGCGGGTGCGCGGATTCTCTTCGGCCGCCATTCAACGATCAACTCAGAACTGGCACGGACTGGGGGAATCCGACTGTCTAATTAAAACAAAGCATTGCGATGGCCCTAGCGGGTGTTGACGCAATGTGATTTCTGCCCAGTGCTCTGAATGTCAACGTGAAGAAATTCAAGCAAGCGCGGGTAAACGGCGGGAGTAACTATGACTCTCTTAAGGTCGTAGCTACTGGGCAAGTGAAGCGCAATACATGGGCCTAGCCCTCTTAGCCTCTCCTTGCCTGCGGCTTCCCCCCTTCCCGTGGGCCCGCCGATACGCCAGCCCTTATGGGGCTGGTAAGCTGAGTGGAAGTCCGCACCAGGGGCTTTGGGGGGTTACCAGCCCCCCATCGCATAACCCTCAATGTTGGGCCAAAAAGAGAAGAACATACGGGTAACGGGCCTTCCGCTGAAGGACCCGACCCAACTGTCCCAACTGCTAGCCCACCAACCGTCCCTGAAGTAGGAGAGACTGAAGACCCATGGTACCACTGTAGCACCTGCAGCCGTGCGTTCCGCACCAAGATCGGGCTCGGACAACACCGCCGCCGCGCCCATCCAGAAGCGGCAAATGCGGACATCATCACTGACAGGAAGCGAGCTCGGTGGGCGGAGGAGGAAATGCGGGAGCTCGCCCTGGCGGAGGCTAGGCTTCTCTGTGCGAGTGACTCCAAATTTTTGTTCGCCAACCAGGAGCTTCTACCCTTGTTTCCGCACCGGACCTTGGACGCCATCAAGTGCAGGAGGAGGATGGCGGCGCACAAGGCGCTGGTGCGGGAATACGTGGGGGAGCTAACGCGGGAACACCAAGCGCAGCAAGGACTGCGCCACCCACCCGCCATGGAGTCGCTGCCGGAGGAGCCACCTTCTCCGCTGGAGCTTGAGCGCCCGCCAGAAACTACATCTGCTGTCGACGAAGCCATTTGGAGACACCTCGGCGGTCTGCCGCGGTCAGCCGCGCGCTTCTCGGCCCTGGATGACCTGGTGTGTCTGGGACCGGGTACGCCGTCGGCAGTGGTCGCGGCTGGGCTGCCAGAGGCCCTCCGTGCTGTCGGCTCGGTGGACACAGGACCGAGGAAGAAGACGCCGCGCCCGCCATCCAAGCGGCGAACAGATGGTGGTCCTCCGCTTTCGAAGCGGAAGCGCCGCCGGTGGGAGTACGCCAGATGTCAGGATGCCTTCAGGAGGAACCGTGCACGATGTGTACGTGGCCTCCTGGACGGTACCCTGCTCCAGCCGCCGCCGAACATCCCTGGGCTGGTGGACTTCTGGCGAAGCCTCTTCACGACGGAGCCATCCTCCAACGCAGGCTCCATCCCTGACCGGCTTCTCCCGCGCGCAGAGTCCGTTGACTTTGAGCGCCTGTGGGGGCCGATCACGGCAGAAGAGGTTGCGGCAGCCTTGCCGCCCAGAGGCTCCGTTGCCGGCCCTGACGGCCTCTCGCCGGTGCAGCTGCGCCGCCTTCCGGCGGAGGTCACCACCAAACTGCTTAATCTCTTCCTGCTCACCCGCCAGCTTCCCTCATCCCTCCTCCGGGCTAGGACCTCCCTGCTTCCTAAGACAGCCGCCCCAGCATCCCCCGCTGACTTTCGGCCCATCACCGTCTGCTCGGTGTTAGCCAGAACCTTTCATAAGGTTCTGGCGACTCGCCTTATGCGGATGTGTGCTGTGGACGAACGTCAGCGGGCTTTCATCCAAAGGGATGGGATGCTGGAGAATACCTTCCTTCTCGACCGGGTGCTCGTCGGCGCCGTCCGCCGCTGTCGCTCTGTGTTCGTGGCATCGCTCGATGTGTCCAAGGCGTTCGATTCGTTGGACCATGCGGCCCTCCGCCCTGTGCTGAGGGCCCATGGTCTTCCGGACGAATTCATTGATTATGTCGAGCGCTGCTATGCAGACAGCGCGACGGTAATTGCGGGGGGCGGCGACGAGTCCCCGGCCGTGCGGCCAGCAAGAGGTGTCCGGCAGGGAGATCCTTTGTCTCCTCTCCTGTTTAATTTCGCTATAGATTGTGTTCTACACCAGTTGCCCTCACACATAGGTGTTAAGGTGTTGGGCCGCCAGACCAACGCGGCGGCCTTCGCGGACGACATCCTGCTCTTCGCCTCCACAAAGGGGGGCCTGCAGTCCCTCATCAACGCAGCAGTGGCAGCCCTCGACCAACTGGGGCTGCGCGTTAACCCACGGAAGTGTCTCACCCTCGCACTCGTGGCGTCTGGCCGCGAGAAGAAGGTGAAGGTAGATGCCAGCGTCACCTTCAATGCCGGGGACACCACCATGCCGGCATTGGGAGTGGGTGAGACCTTCCGCTATTTGGGACTGCAGTTCTCCTCCTCTGGGCGGTGCCTCTTCCATCCGAGGCACCACATCGAGGAGCAGCTGAACATCATCTCGCGGGCGCCGCTGAAGCCGCAGCAGCGACTGTATGCACTGCGTGAAGTTCTTCTCCCGGGCCTGTACCATGGCCTCGCCCTGAGCCGCACCCACATCGGTGCGCTCAAGGCCATGGACATCTGTGTTCGGGCTGCAGTGAGGAAATGGTTCCGCCTCCCAGCGGACACCCCTGTGGGCTACTTCCACGCTCCAATAGCCCATGGGGGCCTTGGGATTCCATCCGCCCGCTGGATGGGGCCAACCCTGAGGCGGGGCAGGCTTCTCACTTTGTTGCAGCTCGAGCCAACTACCACCGACGCAGACCTGGGGGAGGCACGTCACGAAGTGGCGGCGCTTGAACGACACCTTACGTGGGAGGGCCATCTGCTGTCAACGGCTGCAAAAGTTGGTGAGATGTGGGCGGCACGCCTGCACATCACCTTCGACGGGGCAGCCCTTTCGTCGTCGGCCAGGACATCGGGCCAACACAGCTGGGTCGAGGACACCAGTCGCTTCCTGTCAGGCCGCGACTATGTGGCGTGCATTCGTACGCGTATTAACGCATTACCAACCAAAGCGCGGAGGAGTCGCGGCCGAGACAGGGAGAAGATGTGCCGTGCACGGTGCAATGCCGTCGAGACTGCGAACCACGTCGTCCAGGGCTGCGGGCTCACCAGCCGTGCTCGGGTGCGGCGTCACGACGCAGTTGTGAAATACGTCGCGCGCGGGCTGGCTCAACGAGGGTTCGACGTGTCGGTCGAGCCACACCTCCGCACACCTGAGGGAGTCCGCAAACCCGACATCGTAGCGTCGAAGGACGGCGTGGCGCATGTCATTGACGCGCAAATAGTCGGCGACCACCTCGACACCGACTGGTGTCACCGGCAGAAGGCGGCGAAATACGATGTCCCGTCGGTGCGGCATGCTGTCAGCGCTCTCCGACCCGCAGCCAACAGCCTTCTATTCAAGACAGTGACGTTAAACTGGAGGGGGGCTTGGGCACCAACATCTGCCCGCCAGCTCCTGCAACTGGGTTTCCGCAGGCGGGAACTAAGCACTATAAGCACGCGGGTGCTCGGGGGGACTGCATGGGTCTTTGGTATCTTCGAAAATATGACGTCGTTGAGGCCGAAGTACAGGGAGGGCGTGGGCTAGTGAGTTGGTGTTTTTTAGGTTAGTTTGCCCTGACTCCTGGGGCTTCAATGACAGGAGCAATACCGTCTTTATATTCTTTAGATTAATTAATTAGTTATGTACTTGTGAATAATATGTTGCGGTTACACCACCATCGGTAACCGGCGCCCCTGTGAACTCCTCTCGGGGAGTACGGCGCACTAGTTCTTAAGAGTGTTTTACTTGTATTATTCACTTGTATACTTGTGAATAAAGACGGCTGAAATAGCCAAGTAGCGGCGGAGTGGCTGCATCCGGACTCGGCTTTTCGAAGCAGGGTCTTGATGTAGTCGTGCTGCTGCTGCGAGGTGCCTTCCTTGGGTTGTAGCTACTGGGGGAGTGATGCGCAATACATGGGCCTAGCCCTCTTAGCCTCTCCTCTCCTGCGGTCTTCTCCCCTTCACGTGGGCCCGCTGATTTCGCAGAGTGGAAGACCGCACCAGGGGCTTGGGGGGGTTACCAGCCCCCCCTCGCATTATCCCTTTATAGTTGGGGGCAGCAATGAAGAAAGAAGAAAAGGTGGCCCTTCCGCTGAAGGTGCCACCCCAGCTACCCCAGCACCTATCCGGCCAACCGGCCGAGACGAAGATCCGATAGATTGTGTAGCTACATTTGCCTGCAGAGAGTGCCACCGCACTTTTACGACCAAAAACGGCCTCGGGGTTCACCGCCGCCGCCAACACCTGGCGGCTACCAACGCGGAGATCATCACGGAGAGGCACCGCGCGAGGTGGACGGAAGAAGAAGTCCTTTCGCTCGCCAAAGCGGAGGCGGAACTGTTCCTTGAGAGGGACGCTCGGTTCTTCTTTGTCAACCAAGAGCTGATTAGGATGTTCCCCGACCGAACGCTTGAGGCAATCAAGTGCCGACGGCGGCAAGCTGCCCACAAGCAGCTTGTCCGCGAATTCATGGAGGCACTTGAGATCGGTCGGGGGGAAGAGCCGGCGTCCCGCCGGGGAGCGGTGACGCAGCCGCCTGAAGCGGGCGATGGCGCTGCGCCGTCCGACGACGCAGCTGCGGACTTCGCGGCCGACACCACCGGGCCGCCTGCGGAGGGACCGACTGACGCCGCCATCTGGGAGCATCTTGCGGAGCTGCCTGCTTCCGCCCAGCGTTTCTCTGCCCTGGACCGAGTTGTTGGTCTGGGGCGGGGTACGCCGCCTGAGGTCATCCTAGGCATGCTCCCGGATGCCCTTGCGTCGGTCGGGTCCA
>NC_064628.1:412514910-412519910 GCF_023864275.1 Schistocerca cancellata
CCGTCTGGCCCAGAAACGACACCTCCATCTACAGGAATCCAACGGAACTACACCAACCATACTGCCAAACCACAGCATCGCCATCTATGACAATGTGACGAAACCACATGCAATAGCCCCATCTACGCGAATCGGACGACACTACGTCCACCATGTCGCGCGCAACACAAAAACTAAATACCGCCATCTGCAAGTCCCCCGAAACATGACCTGCTGCACCGACGATACCGCCATCTATGAGACGCCACCCCGACTACGACATCGATAGGTCCCACAGTGCCCATCTTCCGACGCCACCCACAAAGCCTGCATCATCTGTCCACCACAGGAGCCCCAACGCCAGTGCCTGCGTCGCACGAAGTAGTCAACCGACAATCACTGCACCCGCACCCGCACCCGCACGTGCCCCACCCCAACCGCCCAAATCGCAACCCAAGCGGATGAACGGCGGACTCTTCCCGCACTCGTACGTTGCAATCCACCCCTATATCTTGCGTTTCATGAAGAGTTATATCCAATATGCCAAATTCCCGCTGTCCCTATACATATTAGTTTTAGTGATTTCTTTTGCAGACCCCACTCTGTTCTGGTCACCCTCAGGAGTTTACCTGAGACTTCACCCAGCTTCTTCTGAATGTTCCTCACATGTGGTTCACACCTCATGTGAGGAACATTCAGAAGAAGCTGGGTGAAGTCTCAGGTAAACTCCTGAGGGTGACCAGAACAGAGTGGGGTCTGCAAAAGAAATCACTAAAACTAATATACCAGGGTCTCTGTCTCTCTGTTTGCAGGTATGGTGCAGCAGCGTGGGCAGATCGGACGAAGCACCGGTATGTCAAACGCATACTAGACTCAATCCAACGACCATTTCTTTTGCAGATGACCAGAGCCTGCCGGACTGTGTCAACTGATGCTCTCCAAGTACTCACAGGGTGTATGCCACTTGATCTGGAGATAGTCAAAGCAGCCTTGCTATACCATACCAAACACGGAATGGCTGGCTCGGTTGCTGGGTTCCAGGTCCCCAGAGCTGTCATGGGGCAAAACCCAAGATGTATTGCTAACAAACATATAAACTGTATGTTGCAGGAAGAGTGGCAGGAAAGGTGGAACAGGACACAGAATGGCAGGGAAACTTTTAGCTGGGTACCAAATGTGGAACTATGGCAGACAGGCTGGCGTGGGGGCATGGTTCCACCATACTCCCTGACATGTCTTCTGACAGGCCATGGTCTTAAAAAGAAAATATATGAGCTGGGAATAGAAGACAATGGCAGATGCACATGTGGAGAGGAAGAGGACTCAAATCACATAGTCTACACCTGCGCACTATACAACGAACCCAGACAACAGCTTATGGGGGAAATGGGACCTGAGTCTCTCAGGACAAAGGAAAATCTCTTAAGGACAAAAGAAAGCTACTTAGCGATAAAAGAATTCGCAGAGGAGGCTTTCGATATTCGGGAAGTTGCGAGGATACTGCACAACACAGAGTAAGTATTCACGATTTACAGCAGAAACACCAGGAAGCGACCGAAGAAAGCAAATCTCAGTCTAGGGGAACAACAAATGATTCGAGACCCAATGATTCCGAAACAGCCCTAAATTCTTGGACACTTGGAGGACCATGGCTGAGAGTGGAGGGGTGAAGAGCTGCCTCTTAAAATACCACCAATGATACCTCTACATGGATCCTGGGACACCAGTGGCAAGTAGGGTATGTCGGAGGGTTAGATGACCACCTGTATGGTCAGAAAATGGCTAAGACCCCAGGAAACTGGTGATCGACAGCATGTGGGCCTTGCCAGCCTGGGAACTACAGGTTGTCCCCCTGGGTACCCCTCATATGTATGAACATGCTGTAAGTGGATGCTATACTGCTGACGAAAGGGTCGCCGTCAGCAGTGGCGGCGCCGCCTCCACGTGGTTCCCCGTGGGCACCCCTAAGGGTGGCTAAAGGCGCTCTTCAAATGGAAGGTCCATTCCCCCAAAAAATGGGGGTAGTTTTTCCAAGCTGGTTCCCTTCGTCGTGGTGGAGTTGGGTAGTGGACACGTGGGGTGGACTTGAAGGGAGGATGAGCAGTAGCTCAGGGATCCCTGATGACGATCCACCTCTGGAAAGGGGAAACCCAAACCAGAGCTGCCATGTATGATACTGTCCCTATACATGCTGTAAGTCTGTGCACACAATATGAACCACACCTCAGCGAGACACTCTATCACACATTACTCTCTGCCTGTAACAGACAAAGATACAATATGTAAGCACCAGCATGGACCAACGTCCGGTGCATCCTCTCCGCCACAGTACACCATCCACACTGTGATAACCACACCAGGGGGTCCAATTATAAAATAGAATATCCCACCCGTCCGACATCCACAATTGCTCAGATAAGCCACCAACACCCACACATGTCCTACACAGGGGTGCACCCAACACCACCACACTGCCTCCTGTTACAGCACAGAAACAATGGCAGGAATGAATCACACAGGTCTGCCACTACCTTGCCGCAACCACAGACGCGGCGCGCCTCCAGTCACGAGCGAAAAGCGCATCCTGACGAGACATAACTGCTGTGACATACTGACGCTGCCTCAGACATCCACTTACAATGATCACTACCAACGAACCTCGGGCCCCCCCCCCCCCCCCCCCAACACACTATCTCTTACCACGTTGTGTACTGTAATCCAACCCATTTCGCACCTTAACCTAACCCATTTCGCACCTTAACCTAACCCATTTCGCACCTTAACCTAACCCATTTTGCACCTTAACCTAACCAAATTTGTAACGCAATTTGTACCGCAATGTAACGCAATTTGTACCGCAATGTAACGCAATTTGTACCGCAATGTAACGCAATTTGTACCGCAATGTAACGCAATTTGTGCCTTAACCTAACCCACGTTGTGCCTTAACCTAACCCACGTTGTGCCTTAAACTAACCCACGTTGTGTCTTAACCTAACCCACGTTGTGCCTTAACCTAACCCACGTTGTGCCTTAACCTAACCCACGTTGTGCCTTAACCTAACCCAAGTTGGGCCTTAACCTAACCCAAGTTGGGCCTTAACCTAACCCAAGTTGGGCCTTAACCTAACCCAAGTTGGGCCTTAACCTAACCCAAGTTGGGCCTTAACCTAACCCAAGTTGGGCCTTAACCTAACCCAAGTTGGGCCTTAACCTAACCCAAGTTGGGCCTTAACCTGCTCTGTAATTGGCATATGACACGTTACATTAATCTAGTGTTGTCTAACCACAACCCTCTGAATATAGTTCGCTACTCGCACCGCCCACCCTCTTGTGTATCGTTTCATGTTCAACACTTTGCAAGTGTTGCTTACTTTTTACATGCTCCCGCTGTACACTGTTATGTGGACGACTGCAGGATGTACAGCGCCCCCCTCCCTTCCCCCCTGCCTTCGCATGCTGGTCGTTCAGGTGCTTGCGTGTTCAATGCCCTTCGCAGCTGTTCACTGGCAATCGCATGTCGAAGCGCTCAGTCTACGTCGTGGTACGGCCTGTGTCCACTGTCCGCTGATGTCGTACGCTTAACCCTCACACTGTACTGCACATAGGTCCGTATGTACCGAATGATACGCTGTGGCACATGTGTGACCGTACAACGACTGCGCCCAACAACAGCGAACCATACGGTCCAAATGTTGTGCACTCAGCCACATGCCGTCTCCCCATAACTGCTGCATTGCAGTGTGGTACGCCATAGAGACGTGTGGGTGTAACGGACGCCCTGGATGGCGATCAGCGTGAGCCGTCTGTTGATGTAGTGGCGCGTGTATTCAAACGTAGTCGTCTCTTCTCACACTGTGTGATAGCATGGTGCACCGCGTTCCACATCTGCGACATGGTACAGATGCCGGTTGACAGTCGGTCTCGTAATGGACATCGCATACGTAGGGGGCCACCTCCCACGTGTTCTCTAGTCGTGCACATTTTGTTGCGTGTATGTGGGCAGACGTAGTGTGTCGTGACACCTAACAGACAGGCATGCAATAATCGTTGCATTTGCAAACGGGGATGGACGTCTACGTTTGCTGGTGACGTTACGCAAATGAACAACTGGTAACCCATTGTGGTGCGGTTGTTGTTGCTGGAGGTAAATCAGTAAGGGCAAATCTGTGTGTGAAGCGATACGCGGCGGTGGCTCGGTGGGACTCTCCCCGGCCGGTGAGGGGGGGCCGGCCGGCGTGCTGGCCGCGCGGTGCGTGGGCGCACGCGCTACAGCCGGCTGGTGGGGGCGCCCAGTGGCAGGCGCGCCGGCCGACGGACGCGGCAGGGGGCGCAGCTGCGCGCCGGGGCACCCTGCGCGCGGCGCCGTGCGGCCAAAGTGGGTCCTCGCGGGCCCGGTGCGAAGCGCGGTGGACATCTGCAGTGTGCTGGTCCGACTGAGGACTGTGTGCGTTGAGGATGCGCCGCCGCCCGGCACTCGGCGCCGCGACGCCGTCTGCTGCTCGGTCGCCCCAGCGGTTCTCGCTGGTGGTTTGTATCGCAGTTGTGCGGACGTGTTGGCACGTGCGCTGTGCTGGGAGAGTTCGCTTCGGCACCGACGTGGGGCCTTTGCCCTTCTGTGGCGCTGGCGTTGGAGCTGCCGGTCACCGTAGGTGGCGCGTGTTGTCTCCCGCCGGCAATGCCACGACAGCACGCTCCCGGGCCTCTGTCGGCAGCGGCAAGCTCAGTTGGGAGCACGGGTGGTCGCACCTAAAGCGTCTACTCGCCTAACTCCGGGCGATTGCGCCTCTCTCGAACCCGACCAAGTACTTAGGACGGCGCTGCGCGCCGCCGGGACCTGAGAGGGTTTCGAGGTGTATTGTGCAGGGGAGCTCAGCCTCCTCCTGTTTGCAGAATAATTGAGCGGACGCTTGCGTGTTCGCGCGGGCCCCTGGGACACACTCCCGGGCGGCCGGCTGCTCAGCTCTAGTTGACGCAGCTCCCTGGTTGATCCTGCCAGTAGTCATATGCTTGTCTCAAAG
>NC_064628.1:412524910-412527410 GCF_023864275.1 Schistocerca cancellata
GGTGAGTGCCGTAGGGGTGCCGGTAAGTGCGGGCGTTTAGCGCGGGCGTGGTCTGCTCTCGCCGTTGGTTGGCCTCGTGCTGGCCGGCGGTGCAGGATGCGCGCGCCTGCGCGGCGTTCGTGCCCCGGTGCTTCAACCTGCGCGCAGGATCCGAGCTCGGTCCCGTGCCTTGGCCTCCCACGGATCTTCCTTGCTGCGAGGCCGCGTCCGCCTTAGTGTGCTCCTCCGGGGGCGCGCGGGTGCGCGGATTCTCTTCGGCCGCCATTCAACGATCAACTCAGAACTGGCACGGACTGGGGGAATCCGACTGTCTAATTAAAACAAAGCATTGCGATGGCGCTAGCGGGTGTTGACGCAATGTGATTGCTGCCCAGTGCTCTGAATGTCAACGTGAGGAAATTCAAGCAAGCGCGGGTAAACGGCGGGAGTAACTATGACTCTCTTAAGGCGGCCAAGTGGCGGCGGTGTGGCTGCATCCGGACTTGGCTTTTCGAAGTGCGGTCTTGATGTAGTCGTGCTGCTGCTGCGAGGTGCCTTCCTTGGGTTGTAGTTACAGGGAGAGTGATGCGCAATACATGGGCCTAGCCCTCTTAGCCTCTCCTCTCCTGCGGTCTTCTCCCCTTCTCGTGGGCCCGCTGATTTTCGCAGAGTGGAAGACCGCACCAGGGGCTTGGGGGGGTTACCAGCCCCCCCTCGCATTATCCCTTTCAAGTTGGGGGCAGCAGACAAGTAAATAAGAGTGGTGGCCCTTCCGCTGAAGGTGCCACCCCAGCTTCCCCAGCTCCTAGCCGGCCAACCGGCCGTGCCGAAGATCTTGTAACTGTTGCAGCTATCTACGCCTGTAGTGAGTGTCACCGTAGCTTCACCACCAAGACCGGTCTCGGGGTCCATCGCCGCCGCCAACACCCTGCGGCCGCAAACGCGGAGATCGTCACGGAGAGGCATCGCGCGAGGTGGACGGAGGAAGAAGTCCTGTCGCTCGCCAAGGCAGAGGCCGAACAGTTCCTTGAGAGGGACGCCCGGTTCTTCTTTGTCAATCAAGAACTCATCAGGATGTTCCCCGACCGAACGCTCGAGGCAATCAAGTGCCGACGGCGGCAAGCTGCCCACAAGCAGCTTGTCCGCCAATTCATGGAGGCGCTTGTGATCGGTCGGGGGGAAGAGCCGGCGTCCCGCCGGGGAGCAGCGGGCCCGCTGCCTGACGCGGGGGAGGCCGCTGCGCCGCCTGTCGACGCAGCCGAGGACTTCGCGGGCGACACCACCGGGCCGCCGCCGGAGGGGCCGACTGACGCCGCCATCTGGGAGCATCTGGCGGGGCTACCTGCTTCCGCCCAGCGTTTCTCTGCCCTGGATCGAGTCATTGGTCTAGGGCGGGGCACGCCGCCCGATGTCATCCTGGGCATGCTCCCGGATGCCCTTGCGTCGGTCGGGTCCAGAGGGGAGAGATCGATCACCAGGACACAGCGGCCGCGCCAACCATCTAAGCGGCCGCCTGCAGCGCCGCCGACGCAGAAGCGCAAGCGGCGCCGCTGGGAGTATGCGAGAACGCAGGATGCCTTCCGAACGTCGCGTGCACGTTGCGTGCGCGGCCTCTTGGATGGCACCCTGCTCCAGCCGCCACCTGCCATCCCTGGTCTGCTGGACTTCTGGGCGGACCTCTTCACTAAGAAGCCCATCTCCACCGCGGGCTTCATTCGTGACCGCCTCCTCCCGCACTCGGAACCTGTCGCTCTCGAGTGCCTATGGGGGCCGGTCACACATGAGGAGGTCGCCGCCGCGTTGCCGCCCAGGGGATCAGCGGCCGGGCCGGACGGCCTTACCCCAGCGGAGTTGCGGCGCCTGCCGCACGAAGTCCTGGTGAAAGTGATGAATCTCTTCCATCTGGCCCGCGCCCTTCCGGAACGCCTGCTTCGCGCGCGGACGTCCCTTCTCCCGAAAACGGCTGCACCAACATCCCCCGCTGACTTTCGCCCCATTACGGTCTGCTCGGTGCTGGCGCGGACCTTTCACAAGGTTCTCGCGTCACGCCTGATGCGCGCTTGTGCTGTGGACGAACGTCAGCGGGCATTCATCCCTCGTGATGGGATGTTGGAAAACACGTTCATCTTGGACACCGCCCTCACCGACGCAGTTCGCTCCTGCCGCTCTGTCTTTGTGGCATCGATCGACGTATCTAAGGCATTCGATTCGGTAGATCATGCTGCCCTTCGCCCCGTGCTGAAGGCGCATGGCCTGCCGGATTGTTTTGTCGAGTATGTCGAGCGGTGCTACGAGGGCAGCACGACAGTGATAGCGGACGGCGCCGGCGTGGGCGTGTCTGTGCAGCCAGCACGGGGCGTTCGCCAGGGCGATCCCCTCTCCCCCCTCCTGTTCAACTTTGCGGTGGACTACGTTTTAAGCCAACTGCCCTCTCACATCGGAGCTCGGATCCTCGGTCGCAGGGTCAACGCTGCGGCCTTTGCAGATGACGTCTTGCTGTTTGCAGCGACCCCGAGGGGCT
>NC_064628.1:412532410-412542410 GCF_023864275.1 Schistocerca cancellata
GCCCCCAACCCAAGCGAAAGCAAAGGGTTCATGGCGCAGGGGGAGCTGCGTTACGAGAGACACGACACCGGTCTCTCCTCAGTTGAGCGCGGTAGCTGGGCGAGGGTATGAGGGTAAGTCTCACGACGATCCCGGAACCCTGCGGTCTGGCTGCTGCAGTTCCTCACGTCCTGGACGACGTTAAATGTCCCCCAACCCAAAGCGAAAGCAAAGGGTGCGTGGCGCAGGGGAAGCTGCGTCTGAAGGGACACAACACCTGTCCCTGCACAGGGCACAACAACACCAGTGCCCTGTCTTCCCACGGCCGCATTTGCTGGGGAGGGATCGCGGCCTGAGCCGGCAAAGGCTCATCGCCGTGAACGGGAAGTCCCGGACATGTTCCGCCAAGCCAGGGCGTGGTGACATGTCCCTGGCTAGGTTAGATGGGGCCAGACCCCCGAACGTCTGGGGGACCGACCCAGCACCTGGGTAGGACTGGGTCCCTGGCCGTAAGGTGGAAACTCGGCCTAGTAGGGGGCGAAGGCCGAGAGGTGAATCCGCCTCTCCGGAATGCGGTGGGCATTTGCCGGGGAGGGACGGGTGAAATCTTCAGTGATGCGGTCGTGGAAGGGGACTAGTGAGCTGGAAACGGCTCGCTAAACCCAGCAGCTCAAAATGCTCTTGGTCAAGGGGCGGGACTGGTGAGCGAGCTGCACAATAGCCCCCCCCCATGCCAGAGGTGCCGGTCGGGGGAAACAGACGGGCCCCACTTTCTTTTTTCACTCTCTAATCATGGCTGAGCAAACAGAGGGTGAAACGGCGCTTTCGGAGCAGGAAGCTCCTATCGATTTGAATGCTGAACAGACTGTGATGGAAAGACATGCACGCTTTTTAAGGTTGCTTGACCGAAGTGTTAAGCATGGAAAGATCACTGCTGATCAAATCAGGGTGATTAAAGAAGACATTGCGAACTGGGCCCTGGCTCATGCCAAACTAGAGGGTCAGTATGCAGAGGTAAAGGCGGAAAATGAACGCCTGCGCAAAGAGCAACAGAGACCACAAAAGACTTATGCAGCTGCGTTAGCGGCAGCACCGGCAATTAAAAGAACAGTCCAGGAGACTATAAAACAAAACGTGGAAAAATCAGTCCCAACTCTTTTTATAAAACCAAAAAAGGGTGAGGATGTTAAAAAGGCCAAAGAAAAATTTGAACAGAGCATAAACCCGCGTGTAGACAAGATTAAAATTAACAATATAAGAACAACAAAAAATGTACTAATTGTAGAAGTGGCCTCAACTGAGGATAGCGACAAAATAATGAACAACCAGAAACTAAAAGACTCATTTATATGTGAGAAACCACGCAAACGTCGCCCCCTAATGATGATGTACGACGTACCGTCGTACATGTCTCAGGACGATGTAACAGATTGTTTATACGCACAGAATTTTGAGGAAAAAATGACTCGTGAGGAGTTTAACGAGCAGTTAAAAATACGATTTAAAGCAGGTCCTCGTGACCGAAATACGGTACACTACGCAATTGAGGTTGCACCTGTACTGAGAAAGCAGATAATAGTGACAAATAGGCTATATATTGGTTACAATGCAATTTCAGTGAAAGATTATACGGCCTTAGCAAAGTGCTCTAAGTGCCAAGACTACGGCCATGTTGCTAAATATTGTAACTTTTTGAAGCCCGTGTGTGGAAACTGCGGGTGTGACACCCATGACAAAAAGAATTGCACAAAAGATACTCCACTTTGTATCCCATGCAGATATCGAAAGCGAACATGTAACACTCCTGGTAAGGAGTGTTTGACTTACAAGTTACTTCTCCAGCGACTAATCCAGAGGACCGACTATGGCGACACGCTATAAGGTCACTCGTAGGAAGTCGCCAAGCAAAACATTGAGAGATGCGGGAAGGTGGAGGAAATTACAAGAGTCACTGTCCTCTTTGGATGGTGAGCAAGAGGAGGAAATATCTAATGTTTACTCTGTTCCAGTGCCAACTGTACAAGCGGAGACAGCGGACTTCTCGTGCCAGGTCGGAGGTTCCCCGGCCTGCCGGGGGAGTCTTCCAGGTTCGATGGTGGTGAAGGCGACTGGGCTGGCGGGTCTCGCCTCCCCGGGTGGAGACAGCTCCTCGCGGAGGGAGGGGGAGATCTATGCTGTGCCGGTGCCTGAAGTGCAGCCCGAGACGGAGGACTTCTCCTGTCAGGTCGGGTCCTTCCTGGCCTCCAGGGGCGGCCTTCCGGAGTCACTGGGACCGTCGGCGGCCATGGCGGTGGGTTCCGCTTCTCGTCGAGATGGGGCGGAGCCGTCGGCGTCTGCGTCTGATGGTCCTGCAAAGGGAACAGATAAAGAGACTGCAGACTTGATTAAAGTAGCCACGTCTGTAAATAAATTAACTTATGGTGATGGTGTAAAAATGGATGAAGTAGATGAGAATGTAGACTTGATCAAAGTAGTTACATCTGTAAATAAAATAACTCTGGGTGATGGTGTAAATGTAGATGATGTAGAGGTAGACACTCAAGAACAGAAACGATCTTTTAACAATTGTCCGCCTGGAAATACCTACCTAATATGTGAGGAGACTCTGCGGTTGTCTAGGTTGGAAAACTCACAGACTCTTAACGCCGCACTGAGGCAGCTGGTCCGAGCTGGGCATCCCCGTGGAAATAAAATCACATTTCCAACTCTGGAGGATGCAGACTGCATAGAACTTGTTGCTTTAAACATTCCCACAGAATACGATAAACTATCTGATCTGGTTTCGAAAGTTTACATCCGGAGGGGTAGGAAATTTGATCTAAATAAAGTTTACGAAGATATGGTTAGAATGCACGGCAGAATCGCCTTTGATCCTGCCCAGGCTTGGCCTGCAAGCCACTATTACACCAGATTCCCATGACTAGACTAAATTGTATGCAGATAAATGCAATGCGGAGCTCACTGGTTACTCAGGAGCTCTGCAAATTAGCTGAAGAAAGGTATACTGACATCTTATTAATACAAGAGCGGTACTCTGCCTCAGGCAGGGTCCCAGGCCTCCCTGGAACAGCTCAGGTGATCTCTACTGGTCAAAACCCAATGTCAGTCATTGTTATAATAAACAAGTCAATCAAAACTACTGTTCTAACACAGTTTTGTAATACACATGTGACTGTAATCGAGATAAATTATTGTAATACACATTGGTTCTTCATAAATGTTTATTGTCAATACAGAGACCAAATACAAATATACCTGAGGCATTTGACAACTGTCTTGCGTGCCCTGGCTGGCAGACCACTCATTATTACAATGGATAGTAACGCAAAATCCCCTCTCTGGCACAGTGGAGCCCAGGATCAAAGAGGAATTGCGCTCGAGGATTTCATAATGGAACATCAATTACATGTAATAAACCTCCCTGGCAACCCTCCTACCTATAGGAGTCGAGCCGGGGCAGCGTCTCACATAGATGTGACGCTGAGTTCAGTTAACGTAGCAAATAATATTCAGAGTTGGAAAGTTCTAGAAAATCTTACAACAAGTGACCATAACATAATTGAATTTTCAGTCGCACTACTTGCGGAACACGTGCCAGAGGGGTGGACAACGCAATATGATTATGGGAGAGCCGATTGGGGCCTGCTGGAGGCAGAGTTCAATCCTCCAGAGTTGGAAGATGGCCCGTTTAACGTGGAAGAGGCTGTTGAGGCCTTGATTGTCTCTATAAAGGCGGCAGTGGCCGCAGCGATACCGACGCGAAGACGTCTCATACGCGAAACGACCTCTCCATGGACTCCGGAGCTCACTCGGCTCAGGCAGTCTATGAGAAGGGCACGGCGCAGCTATCAGGCGTCTTTCACCCGGGACGAAAGGCAATACCATCTTGCCTTGTACAGGAGACGAAAATGGATTTTCAAAGAAACCCTAAGGCAACATCGCCAGCGAAGCTGGGAGGACTTTGTAAAGTCTCATCTTACCCTAGACCCATGGGGTATCCCATATAAAATGGTGAGAGAGAAGATACATTCCCCAATGCATCTCTCGACAGTAAGACTTGGAGACAATGACAGTATGACGAAAGACTGGGTGGAGACAGCTGAGGAGTTACTTAATGTGCTCCTCCCCGACGACCGACCGGAAACGGACAACGAGATGCAACAGGAGATTAGGATGCAGGAACAGACGGAGTACAATAATGAACTACAAGTATACCCCTTCTCGGTTGAGGAGGTACAAACAGCTATACTCTCTTTTGCCAGACGCAAGGCCCCAGGGCCAGACGCAATACCTGCGGAAGTTCTGCAGAATATTGTGCACAAGTTGGCCCCAGGCCTTGCAAAGATATACAACAGGTGTCTGGAAACACAGTCCTTCCCAACTCGCTGGAAGACTGCGGAAGTTATAATAATAAAGAAGTCACCTGACAAAGATCCAACAATACCAAAGTCTTACAGGCCTATATGCCTCTTGGATGTCCTGGGAAAGGCGCTTGAGAAGCTGCTGGTCTCAAGGCTGTCAAGTCACAGAATCCTTCGTGGAATGAGTGACATGCAATACGGTTTCCGTAAAGGCAAATCAACATCTGATGCCGTAAATAAGGTCGCAAGTATTGTACACTCATCTACAAGGAAATATGTTCTTGGAGTCAAGGTGGATATCTCCGGTGCCTTCGACAACCTGTGGTGGCCGGCGCTTTTCTCTCGTCTTCGGGAGATTGAGTGTCCGGTAATGCTATACAGTTGTTTGAAGGACTACTGCCGGAATAGGGTTGCTAAAATCACGGCTCCTGGTGCTGTGGTGTTCAAGAACATAACAAAGGGCTGTCCACAGGGTTCTGTGTGCGGCCCTTTGTTCTGGGATATAAACATGGATCCTCTGCTGAGAACTCTTGAGGAGAACAATGTAGCACTAGGAGTCGTGGCATATGCAGATGATCTCCTCGTCCTTATCGAGGGCGACAGTCGTACCGAAATAGAGACAAATGCAGGCCATGTTTTCGAGATCTTAACACAATGGTGTAAATCTTCTAAGTTAGAAATTGCACCTCACAAATCTCAATACATTCTCCTTAAGGGCAAATTGGCCCGTGACCCCATCATAAGATTAGACAATAAAGTAGTGGCGCGTACACGAGTTGCGAAATACTTGGGCGTCCTCATAGATGAGGCATGGAGTTATGTGCCACATATTAATCATGTTGCTTCAAAAGCATTAGCAGTCTTAAATAAACTGATTAGTATAGCCCAACGGCGTTTTCATCTACCTCCGTTGGCAACAAAAATGTATCATAACTGTATTTTAGCACCAATAGTAGGATACGGCTCCAGTGCCTGGGCCCACAAACTCACTCAGGTGAGGCCTGCGCTTATGGTCAGGCGTATTCAACGCAATGTTATCCTTAGATGCATAGGTGCCTTTGGCACCACACCAACAGACGCTCTTAGTATCATTATGGGCCTATGCCCACTGGATCTGACAATACGGCAAAACGCAGCAGTATACTGGCTGGTAAAACGGGATTTTCTAAAAGTAACACAAATTATGGGTGAACATCTGAACAATGTAAAGGAAATTAAGCAAAAGACACTAACATCTTGGCAAGAACAATGGGACACTTCAGACACAGGAAGGCGAGTTTACGACTTCCTTCCAAACGTACAAGAGAGACTACGCATCAAGCATCTAATACCTTCACAAGGTATAGTTCATTTTCTGACAGGACATGGCCCCTATCCTACATATTTCCATAGGATAGGCAGCCAACCAACACCTGAGTGTATTTGTGGTGCCCCTATGGGGACGCCTGAACATGTGGTCTTTGATTGCCCAGACTTCGAACCAGTTGCCTCTGAGCTAAGGCAGGAACTACCTAATCAGGATGTAGCACTTCTTTTAAGAAACCCTGATGCCTATAAAGTCTTACAAAGTCTGGTTGATTCAGTGTCCGCATTCGCCAAATTAATCTTTGATTAACTACGATAGTTAAACGCGAGAAAAGCCGTACTCCTCAACAGGTCTGAGGAGTATTGAGCGGCAACAATTTTAAAACAAACATGAGTTACCCTGGTGGGGATGGAATGGCGGCTGTCCCTTGCATACTGGAGTTCCGTTAGCGAGGGGTACCCGTCCGCCTTCCTTACCAAACGAACAAAAGAGTACATGGACTGAAATGAGGGCAAGTAGGGAGAGATGGTGGGGCTCCCCGATCTATGGTGACATAGGTGCGTGGGATGCCCTGGGGTGTTTTCCAACAGGGTAGTTGTTGCCTTCCTTCAAGTCCAAACCTAAAACCCCACTCAAATCCTGAAAACTTGACTGGACATTGCATTTGTATATATTGAGACAAGAATTAATCAATTGATCTTTTATAGACAATATTAATCATGTATACAATTAGTGTAAAAGCGTGCATTTTGTAATTTTGTAATTTTGTATTTTTTCATGTATTAAAGTTTTTTGTAAATGTAGATAGCGCAGAAGCGCTGTATATTGTAATCATTGTATGTTGTAGTTGTAGTTTTGTGTAGAACTGTGTAAATAAAGGGTGGTGGAGGGAGGCAAAAATATTAAAAAAAACAGCAGTGGTTCTCTAGGTAGTAGACGGCCCACCTCCTCGCGGTAGGGACGGGCAACGCTCCTGGAAATCCGGAGCGGCAAAGCGGCCGATGTTCAAACAATATATGTAGTAAATAACATTCTTAGAGTAGAAGTACTGCTTGATGTAAAATGTAGTTTTGTTTAGTAATTAGTACCCACTTTTGTAACCTAGATAGTGGGTAATGTATGTTACAATTAAATGTAAAAAAAAAAAAAAAAAAAAAATGTCCCTATACATGCTGTAAGTCTGTGCACACAATATGAACCACACCTCAGCGAGACACTCTATCACACATTACTCTCTGCCTGTAACAGACACAGATACAATATGTAAGCACCAGCATGGACCAACGTCCGGTGCATCCTCTCCGCCACAGTACACCATCCACACTGTGATAACCACACCAGGGGGTCCAATTATAAAATAGAATATCCCACCCGTCCGACATCCACAATTGCTCAGATAAGCCACCAACACCCACACATGTCCTACACAGGGGTGCACCCAACACCACCACACTGCCTCCTGTTACAGCACAGAAACAATGGCAGGAATGAATCACACAGGTCTGCCACTCCCTTGCCGCAACCACAGACGCGGCGCGCCTCCAGTCACGAGCGAAAAGCGCATCCTGACGAGACATAACTGCTGTGACATACTGACGCTGCCTCAGACATCCACTTACAATGATCACTACCAACGAACCTCGGCCCCCCCCCCCCCAACACACTATCTCTTACCACGTTGTGTACTGTAATCCAACCCATTTCGCACCTTAACCTAACCCATTTTGCACCTTAACCTAACCAAATTTGTAACGCAATTTGTACCGCAATGTAACGCAATTTGTACCGCAATGTAACGCAATTTGTACCGCAATGTAACGCAATTTGTACCGCAATGTAACGCAATTTGTACCGCAATGTAACGCAATTTGTACCGCAATGTAACGCAATTTGTGCCTTAACCTAACCCACGTTGTGCCTTAACCTAACCCACATTGTGCCTTAACCTAACCCACGTTGTGCCTTAACCTAACCCACGTTGTGCCTTAAATTAACCCACGTTGTGCCTTAACCTAACCCACGTTGTGCCTTAACCTAACCCACGTTGTGCCTTAACCTAACCCACGTTGTGCCTTAACCTAACCCAAGTTGGGCCTTAACCTAACCCACGTTGTGCCTTAACCTAACCCACGTTGTGCCTTAACCTAACCCACGTTGTGCCTTAACCTAACCCACGTTGGGCCTTAACCTAACCCACGTTGGGCCTTAACCTAACCCACGTTGTGCCTTAACCTAACCCACGTTGTGCCTTAACCTAACCCACATTGTGCCTTAACCTAACCCAAGTTGGGCCTTAACCTAACCCAAGTTGGGCCTTAACCTAACCCAAGTTGGGCCTTAACCTAACCCAAGTTGGGCCTTAACCTGCTCTGTAATTGGCATATGACACGTTACATTAATCTAGTGTTGTCTAACCACAACCCTCTGAATATAGTTCGCTACTCGCACCGCCCACCCTCTTGTGTATCGTTTCATGTTCAACACTTTGCAAGTGTTGCTTACTTTTTACATGCTCCCGCTGTACACTGTTATGTGGACGACTGCAGGATGTACAGCGCCCCCCTCCCTTCCCCCCTGCCTTCGCATGCTGGTCGTTCAGGTGCTTGCGTGTTCAATGCCCTTCGCAGCTGTTCACTGGCAATCGCATGTCGAAGCGCTCAGTCTACGTCGTGGTACGGCCTGTGTCCACTGTCCGCTGATGTCGTACGCTTAACCCTCACACTGTACTGCACATAGGTCCGTATGTACCGAATGATACGCTGTGGCACATGTGTGACCGTACAACGACTGCGCCCAACAACAGCGAACCATACGGTCCAAATGTTGTGCACTCAGCCACATGCCGTCTCCCCATAACTGCTGCATTGCAGTGTGGTACGCCATAGGGACGTGTGGGTGTAACGGACGCCCTGGATGGCGATCAGCATGAGCCGTCTGTTGATGTAGTGGCGCGTGTATTCAAACGTAGTCGTCTCTTCTCACACTGTGTGATAGCATGGTGCACCGCGTTCCACATCTGCGACATGGTACAGATGCCGGTTGACAGTCGGTCTCGTAATGGACATCGCATACGTAGGGGGCCACCTCCCACGTGTTCTCTAGTCGTGCACATTTTGTTGCGTGTATGTGGGCAGACGTAGTGTGTCGTGACACCTAACAGACAGGCATGCAATAATCGTTGCATTTGCAAACGGGGATGGACGTCTACGTTTGCTGGTGACGTTACGCAAATGAACAACTGGTAACCCATTGTGGTGCGGTTGTTGTTGCTGGAGGTAAATCAGTAAGGGCAAATCTGTGTGTGAAGCGATACGCGGCGGTGGCTCGGTGGGACTCTACCCGGCCGGTGAGGGGGGGCCGGCCGGCGTGCTGGCCGCGCGGTGCGTGGGCGCACGCGCTACAGCCGGCTGGTGGGGGCGCCCAGTGGCAGGCGCGCCGGCCGACGGACGCGGCAGGCGGCGCAGCTGCGCGCCGGGGCACCCTGCGCGCGGCGCCGTGCGGCCAAAGTGGGTCCTCGCGGGCCCGGTGCGAAGCGCGGTGGACATCTGCAGTGTGCTGGTCCGACTGAGGACTGTGTGCGTTGAGGATGCGCCGCCGCCCGGCACTCGGCGCCGCGACGCCGTCTGCTGCTCGGTCGCCCCAGCGGTTCTCGCTGGTGGTTTTTATCGCAGTTGTGCGGACGTGTTGGCACGTGCGCTGTGCTGGGAGAGTTCGCTTCGGCACCGACGTGGGGCCTTTGCCCTTCTGTGGCGCTGGCGTTGGAGCTGCCGGTCACCGTAGGTGGCGCGTGTTGTCTCCCGCCGGCAATGCCACGACAGCACGCTCCCGGGCCTGTGTCGGCAGCGGCAAGCTCAGTTGGGAGCACGGGTGGTCGCACCTAAAGCGTCTACTGGCCTAACTCCGGGCGATTGCGCCTCTCTCGAACCCGACCAAGTACTTAGGACGGCGCTGCGCGCCGCCGGGACCTGAGAGGGTTTCGAGATGTATTGTGCATGGGAGCTCAGCCTCCTCCTGTTTGCAGAATAATTGAGCGGACGCTTGCGTGTTCGCGCGGGCCCCTGCGACACGCTCCCGGGCGGCCGGCTGCTCAGCTCTAGTTGACGCAGCTCCCTGGTTGATCCTGCCAGTAGTCATATGCTTGTCTCAAAGATTAAGCCATGCATGTCTCAGTACAAGCCGCATTAAGGTGAAACCGCGAATGGCTCATTAAATCAGTTATGGTTCCTTAGATCGTACCCACATTACTTGGATAACTGTGGTAATTCTAGAGCTAATACATGCAAACAGAGTCCCGACCAGAGATGGAAGGGACGCTTTTATTAGATCAAAACCAATCGGTCGGCTCGTCCGGTCC
>NC_064628.1:412547410-412554910 GCF_023864275.1 Schistocerca cancellata
TCCGCCTTAGCGTGCTCCTCCGGGGGCGCGCGGGTGCGCGGATTCTCTTCGGCCGCCATTCAACGATCAACTCAGAACTGGCACGGACTGGGGGAATCCGACTGTCTAATTAAAACAAAGCATTGCGATGGCCCTAGCGGGTGTTGACGCAATGTGATTTCTGCCCAGTGCTCTGAATGTCAACGTGAAGAAATTCAAGCAAGCGCGGGTAAACGGCGGGAGTAACTATGACCAGCGTGAGGTCGAGGTGCTGGAGCGGCATCTAATGTGGGAGGGCCACCTCCTCAAATCGTCGACGCAGGTTGGAGAGATGTGGGCCGCACGCCTGCATGTTGCCTTTGACGGTGCGGCGCTGTCATCTTCCGCCGCCGTCAAGGGGCAACACCAATGGGTCGCCGTCACCAGTCGCCTGCTATCTGGGCGTAACTTCATCGACGCCCTCCGCGCCCGCATCAACGCCTTCCCCACGAAGGCACGGCGCAGTCGCGGGCGGGAGGCGGACACCAGATGCCGCGCGGGCTGCCAGGCCGTGGAGACCGCCAACCACGTATTACAGGCTTGCTTTAGGACGCACGGGTCCCGGGTCAAACGGCATGACGCGATCGTGCGTTATGTCGCCCGTGGACTCGCGCAGAGGGGCTTCAATGTCTCAGTGGAGCCCCACCTACGAACACCTGAGGGAATTCGCAAGCCTGACGTGGTGGCGGTTAAAGACGGCATCGCCCGCGTGATCGACGCCCAGGTAGTCGGAGACCATCTCCGGCTCGACTGGTGTCACTCCGAGAAGGCGGCCTACTACAACACGCCGTCCATCAGGCGTGCCATCTCCAACCTGCACCGAGACGTTGAGGAGGTTACAGTGTCCACCGCGACATTGAATTGGAGGGGTGTTTGGTCTCCAGCGTCAGCAAGAGATCTCTCCACACTAGGTTTCCGACCCCGAGAGCTGGCGGTCTTGAGCACAAGGGTTCTGCAGAGCTGCTGCACGAGCTATCGGATTTTCGAATACATGACGGCGCAAAGGCTGATGCATCGAGTCGGCGTCGGATAGGATGCTGGTTATTTTCTGCCTGACTCCTGGGCCTATCACAGGAGGAATACAGCGTCTTTGTTCTTTTCTATCTTTCTCTTTTTAATTGTTTTTTGTGTCTTTTCCTGCATATATATGTTAATCTTAAGACCTCTTGGTGTCCGCCCTGTAAGTCCCCACCTCGGTGGAGGACATGGCGTACAATATAACACCTATATTTTCTGTAACATATATATGTATTATTCATTTTCAATGAATAAAGACGGCTGGAAATAGCCAAATGCCTCGTCATCTAATTAGTGACGCGCATGAATGGATTAACGAGATTCCACTCCGCGTCTTCGTCGCGTGCGGTCGAGCGTCGCGTGCGCTCCCGTTCTTTCGTCGCTTTGGGTGGGTAAAACGTGTGCGATCGTTCCGAAATTTGGCACAGAGCTTCGTGTTGTGCCACTACAACCCGTGTAGAAAAATATTCGGTGTCGCTATAACCGTTAGTGAATTATCGTGACATTTGCAAAATTTTAATTTTACGTGAGTTTCGTCGTATAAATGGAGTTTGTGGTGCATGTGAAGTGCTTCGCCGACGCAGACTACATCGCTCGACGCCGCTGATGCATCACCTGCCACGTCAAACAGGTATTTTTATCAGTTTTATCAATAAGTCGATGTTTTTCAAATCCCATTATGTACGTCAATGTCGTGAATTCTCCCCACCTGAGTGGTGCTGAAGGTGCGTAGTAGCCGTATTTCGATTTATAATACACGGTAAAGTGGTTCACTGTGCCTGGAACTGCTTTGTTGGTGGTCATGTGCTGCCCTTTGTCTGCCACGCGTCTTCGCGGGCTCCGCGTGTGTTGAGAAATCCGTTGCCATCCGTCAACTGCCAGTCTTTGTCTAGGTTCCAAGCACACAGCTGTATTCGTGAGGTCTTCCTCTTTCGAATAGTGCCTAAAAAAGTGTGTCTCCCATTGTTAGTTTAAAAGTTACAGGCAATCGTAGCGTAGAATGCGTGCTGCCCTTTGTCTGCCACGCGTCTTCGCGGGCTCCGCGTGTGTTGAGAAATCCGTTGCCATCCGTCAACTGCCAGTCTTTGTCTAGGTTCCAAGCACACAGCTGTATTCGCGAGGTCTTCCTCTATCGAATAGTGCCTAAAAAAGTGTGTCTCCCATTGTTAGTTTAAAAGTTACAGGCAATCGTATCGTAGAATGCGTGGTAACCACGTGGCGACCGGAAGTTGCCTATAAAATCCTAAAAACCGGCCGTTGGAAAAAAATCTAAGACCTCCAGATCATAGACGTCCTCATGCTCTGTTAGACGATGTAGAAAGATTAGGGTGTTTCATTCACAATTTAGGTATTATATCTGTTTTCCCTACGGCCGCGCACACGCGTCGCCGATCAGCCGCGCTCGCCAGGTCCGCGTCTGGCCAGCAGTGTAAATAGGGCTAGCGCCTTCTCGGGCAGAGAACTGAGCATCAGAGCCGTATAGCCAGCTTAATCCCTTCCCAAATGGAGTACTTAACCACATACTTACCTTTCACGGATTAAGAAATAACGTCTTTCTTCCGTCACAATCCGCAGTTCCTGCGTGTCTCCGAAAATCGTCATCCGCCATTGAAATGCTAAGGCTTTGGTAAATTATAAGCGCGCTGTTTTCCTGTCTGACTGCTACCCTTTCGATTCCCAACGAGAAAAGGCTAGGCTTTTTCGATTCCCAACGAGAAAAGCCTAGGCTAGGCTAGTAGATTAGATACTGCTTGTGCAGTATATATTGTTGCTTCTGTTTTGGACGTGTCTACTGTATTTTTGTAGGTTGTATCACTCTGTCTCTTAATATGTCTTCATTGTAGCTAGTTATTTGGTAGGGTAGGAACTACATTTGTAGAAGTAAAGTAGTGGGTGCTGCACAGTCCGCGAGAGCGCGATAATTGTAGGTGAGAAAGTGGAGAGCTCCAAGCGATCGCCCAAGCTTTAAAACTCTGCGGTGCCTTATACTCGTATGCTACTTGATATGATGTCAATAAATTTATTATTTATGTGTTAGGTTAGAAAATTTACTCCCAAAAAGGTAGTTTGCGTGTGTTGCGTGACTGGCGGACGCGTATTCTTTCAAGGACAGAAAACAACTAGGTTATATGTCTCTTTCAAAGTGTGCCTTTACTCTCTTACTTGTCTGTTAGGCTAGGAATTACCTTCGCATAAGTAAAGACATGTGTGTCACGTAGCTTGCGAGGAAGTACAAACTTAGGTGAGGAAAAGGAGAGCTACAAGGAGTTCTCCAAGTTCACAGCCCGTTTTCATATTATTCTTGTAGGCTATTGTCTTCCTTTTAACCTCATGTCCATATGTTCATTATTAGTGTATTATTAGTGTGCTCAGTATCAGTGTGTTAGGTTAGGAAATGTGCTGCAGGGTTAAGTCGTGACTGGCGATCACGGGTGTAGGCCCTGCTAGGCTCGTTATCCAGATTTAGTGGTAGACTTGCCCACGGAAAACTGAGCTCTCCATAGTGATCGCCCCAAAATGGGGCCTACTAAGGACACTGTAGGGACTGCAAGTCAACTTGGACGAAACTCGGTTGCTCCTGGTGACAAGGACAACTCAGCGTCATGTACTGACCTTCAGACAATGGAAAACATAAGAGAGGAGATGGAAGCCTTCTTGTTTAACGAAGTAAATAAAATAAACAATGCCCAGAAGAAGTTTATCCTAGGAAAACTCTCAGTGTACGAACAGATACTGAAGAAGTATGAGATGGAGGTTCTTGCACTTAGAACAGAGTTGCGATGTGTGAAGGCCTCCCAAACAGGATCACCGCCACTGGTTGAAAGCTATGCCAACAAGGCGGCTGCAAAACCTTCAGCACCCAAACAGCATCTGATAAAACCGCAACAGCCTAAAGTCTTAATGATAAAACCAGCCGAAGGAGTCCAGAAAACTGAGAAGGAACTTGAAGAAACAGTAAAGAACCTTGTTGCAACATCACTGAAAGACGTGCGTATTTCCAAATGCAGGTCAATAAAGGACAAAGGTATTGTCCTTGAAGTCCCTAATGATCAGGATGTCGAGAAAATAAGGAAGTGCGAAGACATCTCACAATCAGGCATCACTGTCTCTGATCAAAAAAAAAGATCCCCGAAGATTATAATCTTTGATGTAAACAGAAATACAAGTGAAGATGAACTCAAAATGGAACTGTTTGAGAGAAACCTCTCCAGGATGAATGTGACACAGGAAGACGTTATGGATGGCGTAAGAGTGCTGTTCAAGACTGGCCCAAGAAACCGTGAGGAAGCAAACATGGTACTGGAAGTCTCACCAAAACTCTGGAGCAAAATAGTACAACATGGTAGAGTCTACATAAACTGCAATTCGCACAGGGTACAAAACTATAGCAACATAAGCAGGTGCTACAAGTGCCAAGGTCATGGCCACACAGCAGCAAAGTGCAAGAATGCAGAAACCATTTGTGGCCACTGTGCAGCACCTGGACATACTTTTAGGGAGTGCTCAAAGAAGGACCAACCGGCCCAATGTGCAAACTGCAAGCGGGCTAAGAAGGCACACACCCACGCAGTGACAGAGAAATCTTGCCCTGAATACAATAGAATAAAGGCCATAATACATAGCACAATTGACTATGGCATGTAATAACAATGTAGCAGTACAACCTGGAATAAGACCATGGACAGATACACAAAAAAGTGCAATACAGATCCTTCAAATAAATGGGCAAAGAGCAAGAATCGTCCCAGATCAATTGGCACAGCGAATCAGCGAAGAAAATATAGATGTGCTGTTGATCCAGGAACCCTACTGCGTAAATAACAAAGTCTTTGGGTACCCACCAAACTTCCAGCTGATCTACAGCCCCAAAGGCGAAGCACCCAAGGCAGCAATAGCAGTTAGGTCACAAACAGTAACTGCTTTGCAGTTGACAAGCTTCTGCAACATGCACATAGCTGCTGCCAACATAAATGGAGCCTTTGGTGAGATCTACATTGTCAGCATATATTGCCAATATGGATCACCCATAGACCTTTTTCTCCATCAACTGGAGATTATCCTTGACAAACTCCCAGGAAAACCAGTTATAATAGGGATGGACACAAATGCGAACTCACCAATCTGGCACAGCTCAACGATGGATGCAGCAGGCAGAACGCTTGAAGACTTCATTTCACAACACGGACTGATAATAATGAATGAGAGGTCAGAGCTAACTACATTCTCTGGCCCAAATGGGGAGAGCAATATCGACATCACACTCTGCACACCTCCAGCTGCCAAAGCGGTGTGCAAGTGGATGGTTCATGAAGAATGGACGTCAAGTGACCACAGGGCAATAACTTATGAATTCGTGGTACCTCAAAGAGCGAGAGCTACTGTGGAACTTGCCACCTACAACACAAGCTTTGCAAAGTGGCCCAACTTTGACCGGCATCTTATCAGGTCCACAGCCCACTGGCCACAAAGCCAAAATGTAGGAGTTAATGAAATGGTCACAAGGCTACAGGCAGCAATCCACGAGAGCTGTAGCCGATCAATGAGAAAGAGGACACAGGTGCAAAATCCAGTGCCATGGTGGAATGCAACACTTGCTAACCTGCGACGTGACACCATTTCAGCACGACGAAGTCTGCAACGAGCACGTAAAAGTAATAATGAACTAGACGTAGAAGTAGCAAAACAAACCTACAATAGAGTGAAAAATAATTACAATAAGGAAATTTCCAAGGCCAAAGAGGAGACCTGGAAGAAATGGGTCACTGACTGCGATCAGAATGATCCTTGGGCCATAGTGAGAAAGATAATCCGGCCAAAACATGGAACAGAAAACGTGCTGAGTAATATAAAAACAAAGGACCAGACTCCTACAATGACTTGGGAGGAGACTGTACGGTCATTATTACAGAGCCTGCTTCCTGATGACAACCCAGAACAGGACACAGATGACCAACAAGCTGTGAAAACTGACAACAACAGCTATGACAATGTGGACCTTGACCCAGATTTCACACTAGAAGAAATAGGGGCAGCAATAAAGGCTTGCAAACCAGGGAAGGCAACAGGTCCCGATGGTATTGATGATGCTATTATAAAAAGAGTTTGGCGCACCAGTCCCCATCTTCTCTCAGATTTATACAATAAATGTCTACAGGAAAGAAGAGTCCCAGATACGTGGAAGGAGGGAAATGTCTGCATACTGCTGAAATCAATAGACAAACCTAGGGATGAGCCTAAATCCTACCGTCCAATATGCCTTCTGCCTATCTTAGGGAAAATTCTGGAAAGGTTAATAGTCAGTCGTCTAGAAAAACGCTATGACGATTCAAATATCAAGGCCCACAACCAGTTTGGGTTTCGAAAGGGCGCATCGACAGAAATGGCTATCAGGCAAGTGTTGGGTAGCGTGGATTGTGAGGAGAAGTATGTGGTAGTAATATTTGTTGATATAGCAGGGGCCTTCGATAACTTATGGTGGCCTAGTGTTATGAGGCGTCTGAGAGCAATCCAGTGCCCGCGTAATTTGTATGAATTAATGGCAGATTACTTTAAAAACCGGAAGGTTATGGTCCAAAATAGGGCTGGCCGTGTTGAAAAATTGGTCACAAAGGGCTGTCCACAAGGCTCTATTTGCGGTCCTTTCCTGTGGAATCTCGTCTTTGATGAGATTGTGATTGAAAAAGAAGACGAGCAATGGACAAAAGTGGCTTATGCGGATGACCTCGCAATCATCATTAAGGGTCAGAGCAGGAAACAGATAGAGGACAGAGCAAAAATCGCGCTAGGTGAGGTAAGCAGATGGACCACCGAAAACAAGCTAGGGATATCCAAACAAAAGACGGTTGCCATGACCATCAAGGGCAGATTTGACAGTCACAGACCACCAACAATTCCATTCGAGGGAGGAAATATCAAGTTCGTTGCAGAGTTCACATATCTCGGTGTAACTCTGGATGAAAGTCTCTGGTTCACACCTCACATGAGGAACATCCAGAATAGATTAAGTGATGTCTCAGGTTCCCTCTTGCGGATAACTAGGACAGAGTGGGGTCTGCAGAAAAAGTCTTTAAGGGTAATCTATCAGGGCTTGTGCCTCTCTGTTTGCAGATATGGTGCTGCTGCATGGGCAGATCGGACCAAGCACCGATATGTCCAACGAATAATTGAGGCCATTCAAAGGCCATTTCTGTTACAGATGACCAGAGCTTGCAGGACTGTATCGACGGAGGCCTTGCAAGTCATAACAGGATGCATGCCACTCGACCTGGAGATAGTGAAGGCAGCCTTGCTGTACTATACTCGACATGGTGTTGCTGGCTCGGTCGCAGGGTTCCAGGTGCCAAGACCCACTGCTGGGCAAAGCTCTAGACGTGATACCAGCAGAAAAATAGATATCATGTTGCAGGAGGAGTGGCAGAATAGATGGAACCAGTCAGAGAAGGGCAGAGAAACCTATGGCTGGAT
>NC_064628.1:412559910-412572410 GCF_023864275.1 Schistocerca cancellata
AACCTAACCCAAGTTGGGCCTTAACCTAACCCAAGTTGGGCCTTAACCTAACCCAAGTTGGGCCTTAACCTAACCCAAGTTGGGCCTTAACCTGCTCTGTAATTGGCATATGACACGTTACATTAATCTAGTGTTGTCTAACCACAACCCTCTGAATATAGTTCGCTACTCGCACCGCCCACCCTCTTGTGTATCGTTTCATGTTCAACACTTTGCAAGTGTTGCTTACTTTTTACATGCTCCCGCTGTACACTGTTATGTGGACGACTGCAGGATGTACAGCGCCCCCCTCCCTTCCCCCCTGCCTTCGCATGCTGGTCGTTCAGGTGCTTGCGTGTTCAATGCCCTTCGCAGCTGTTCACTGGCAACCGCATGTCGAAGCGCTCAGTCTACGTCGTGGTACGGCCTGTGTCCACTGTCCGCTGATGTCGTACGCTTAACCCTCACACTGTACTGCACATAGGTCCGTATGTACCGAATGATACGCTGTGGCACATGTGTGACCGTACAACGACTGCGCCCAACAACAGCGAACCATACGGTCCAAATGTTGTGCACTCAGCCACATGCCGTCTCCCCATAACTGCTGCATTGCAGTGTGGTACGCCATAGAGACGTGTAGGTGTAACGGACGCCCTGGATGGCGATCAGCATGAGCCGTCTGTTGATGTAGTGGCGCGTGTATTCAAACGTAGTCGTCTCTTCTCACACTGTGTGATAGCATGGTGCACCGCGTTCCACATCTGCGACATGGTACAGATGCCGGTTGACAGTCGGTCTCGTAATGGACATCGCATACGTAGGGGGCCACCTCCCACGTGTTCTCTAGTCGTGCACATTTTGTTGCGTGTATGTGGGCAGACGTAGTGTGTCGTGACACCTAACAGACAGGCATGCAATAATCGTTGCATTTGCAAACGGGGATGGACGTCTACGTTTGCTGGTGACGTTACGCAAATGAACAACTGGTAACCCATTGTGGTGCGGTTGTTGTTGCTGGAGGTAAATCAGTAAGGGCAAATCTGTGTGTGAAGCGATACGCGGCGGTGGCTCGGTGGGACTCTCCCCGGCCGGTGAGGGGGGGCCGGCCGGCGTGCTGGCCGCGCGGTGCGTGGGCGCACGCGCTACAGCCGGCTGGTGGGGGCGCCCAGTGGCAGGCGCGCCGGCCGACGGACGCGGCAGGCGGCGCAGCTGCGCGCCGGGGCACCCTGCGCGCGGCGCCGTGCGGCCAAAGTGGGTCCTCGCGGGCCCGGTGCGAAGCGCGGTGGACATCTGCAGTGTGCTGGTCCGACTGAGGACTGTGTGCGTTGAGGATGCGCCGCCGCCCGGCACTCGGCGCCGCGACGCCGTCTGCTGCTCGGTCGCCCCAGCGGTTCTCGCTGGTGGTTTGTATCGCAGTTGTGCGGACGTGTTGGCACGTGCGCTGTGCTGGGAGAGTTCGCTTCGGCACCGACGTGGGGCCTTTGCCCTTCTGTGGCGCTGGCGTTGGAGCTGCCGGTCACCGTAGGTGGCGCGTGTTGTCTCCCGCCGGCAATGCCACGACAGCACGCTCCCGGGCCTCTGTCGGCAGCGGCAAGCTCAGTTGGGAGCACGGGTGGTCGCACCTAAAGCGTCTACTCGCCTAACTCCGGGCGATTGCGCCTCTCTCGAACCCGACCAAGTACTTAGGACGGCGCTGCGCGCCGCCGGGACCTGAGAGGGTTTCGAGGTGTATTGTGCAGGGGAGCTCAGCCTCCTCCTGTTTGCAGAATAATTGAGCGGACGCTTGCGTGTTCGCGCGGGCCCCTGGGACACACTCCCGGGCGGCCGGCTGCTCAGCTCTAGTTGACGCAGCTCCCTGGTTGATCCTGCCAGTAGTCATATGCTTGTCTCAAAGATTAAGCCATGCATGTCTCAGTACAAGCCGCATTAAGGTGAAACCGCGAATGGCTCATTAAATCAGTTATGGTTCCTTAGATCGTACCCACGTTACTTGGATAACTGTGGTAATTCTAGAGCTAATACATGCAAACAGAGTCCCGAGTCTGGCGTGAGGTCAGTCGCTTGACGGCGCGTTTCGGTGCGGGCCCGCCCGTTGCCGGCGCGCCGTAAGGCACGGAAGCTCGTACTGAAGCGTATCGCTTTACGTCGAGCGTGCCGCGGCAGTCCTCACTCGGGGAAGTGATGCGTCTCTCATAGCCTCTCCTTCCCAAGTGGCTCTTTCCGCCTTCCCGTGGTGCCAGACGTCAAGCTTGGCATTCTGCCTTGCGTCAAAAGGGAGAGCTGCGACCCAACCCGATGCGAAAGCGAAGGGTGCGTGGCACAGGGGGAGCTGTGTCGAGGGACCGAACACCAGTCCCTTTCTGTTCGCAGGGCACAGACCAGCAGGTGCTCTGCATGCCGGCGACCTCGTTTGTCGGCGTGGGATCGCGGCGCGAGTCGGCAAGGGTGCTTCGCCGCGCCCCTGGGTAACCGGGGCGTGTTCTGCCAAACCCAGGAGGTGGTGACATCGCCTGGGCTAGGTTAGATGGGCCCAGACCGCCGAACGACTGGGGGACCGACCCACCACCTGAGTAGGAGTGGGTCCTTGGCCTTCAGGTGGAAGCTCGGGCTAGTAGGCGGCGAAGGGCGAGGGGTGCATCCGCCTCTCCGGAGTGCGGGGTGCACTTGCCGAGGAGCGTCGAGTGAAATCGTCGACGACGAGGCCTTCGACGGGGACCAGTGCGCTGGCAACGGCGCGCTGAACCCTGCAGCTCTGGAGTGCCCTTGACCTAGGGGCGAGGTCGGTGGGCGAGCTGCAAGAGTCCCCCCCCATGCCAGAGGAGCCGGTCCGGGGCAAGAGACGGGCTCCCACTTCTTTTTTATCACTCGTACACAATGGCGACACCAGAAACGAGTGATAGTAGTGCGCCTTCGAGAGTTTCTGCTGTGCCTGATCCCTCTC
This sequence comes from Schistocerca cancellata, assembly GCF_023864275.1. Lineage (NCBI taxonomy): Eukaryota > Metazoa > Arthropoda > Insecta > Orthoptera > Acrididae > Schistocerca > Schistocerca cancellata. Next base: position 412,562,834 of record NC_064628.1, read on the forward strand.
AACAGGACGAGTTGGGACAGGCTGAGGAGGATTATACGGTTATGAGGAGACACTCTAAAATTACTTTGCTCCTGGAGCAAAGTATCAAAAATGGGAAGATAAGCCAGGCAGCAATATTGCAGGTAAAAAATGAACTGGCTGCATGGGCAATTGCTCATGCCAAATTGGAAGGAAGAGTGGAAGAATTGGAGAAAGAAAACACCAGATTGAGACAACAACAACAACAACAACAACAACAACCAAGCAAGACCTGGGCGGCGGTGGCTGCACAAGCCCCCAGTAGACAAAATAACACAAAAGAAACAATTGACAGGGTAACCAAGAAACAGGAGACGGCGGTCTTCCTCAGGACCTTGCCTGGGAAAGACACAAGTGTTAAGAGGATACAGGAACTCCTGACTACCACAATTGACCCTGTCAAAGACAAAATCAAAATCAAACGTGTCAAACCAAGTCGCAACTCAGTGATAGTAGAAGTTGCGTCTGAGGAAGACAAAACTAAATTGCTTAATAATCCCAAACTAAACGCAGTTGTTAAATGCGAACCCCCCAAGAAAAGGAACCCCTTGGTAATATTATATGATGTACCTACTATAATGACAAATGAGGAACTGTCTGAAGCAATAAGGAAACAAAATTTCGAGAATATTGATGAAACTGAATTCCAAAGCAGCTTCAAACTAAGATTTAAAACGGGACCTCGGGACCGCGATGTAGTGCATCACGTTGCCGAGGTCTCCGCGGCAATGTGGAAAAAAGTAACATCACTGGGCAGACTATATGTGGGTTTCCACGCGATTAACACAAAAGATTACATTGTGGTACCTCGTTGCCATAACTGTGGCGACTTGGACCACATCCTGAGGCACTGTACCAGGGGGTCGGCCTGCTCCAAATGTGGCGACAATGGACACACCAGAAAAGACTGCAAGACCACAGGTGTCTGCATCCCTTGTAAAAACCGTGGCAAGAAGTCCTGCGGAGCCACAGGACGAAACTGCCCTACCTACAGGATGCTAGAACAAAGACTGATCTCACGTATAGACTATGGCTGAAAATGCCATACCGTGCAGGATGCCAAAGCACAAATCCCCGAGCAAAAGGAGGAGGGATGCAATAAGAGCAAATAGGTTCAGGAACTTCCTGAAATCGCTTATCAACACAAACATTCAAGCAGTTGATAAATCCATACAGACAGAGTCCCCCACCAGGGACATTGGTATTCAGACTGAGCTTCCCTCAGAGCTCAGAGCACCCTCCTCCCAACGCCGGGGCACACTGCCGATTAAAAATCAACAACGGCAAGAGCATCCTGTGGTAGTGACAGATAACATTGCAAAACCCATCCAAGATAATATAATAACAAGCTCCACAGTCAACTCTGACACCAAAGACAGTCCAGTGGTTAGGTTGCCACCCGTGGACCCGGTGAGGGTGTACCCAAATTTGGAGTACACCATGCAACTGGCAAGACTGGAGCAGCCGGCTACCCTGACCACTGCCTTACGACATGTGGTCCGGGTTGGACATGAGTACGGACGAAGGGTAACCTTCTCGGTGATGGAGGCTGTGGACAGGATACAATTAAAGTCGGTGAACCTCCCCACTGACTTCGGAGCACTGCGGGACCTACTGAAAAAAGTCTTTGAAAGACGAGGAGAGAAATTCGACCTGAACGACATTTACAATCAATCAGTAATGGCAAACGGCCGACTGGCTTATGACTGGTGTAAAACCTGGCCGCATGACCATATACATACTTACTTCCCATGACGACCAGAATAAAAATCGGACAACTTAACACTCATAACAGTCGACTAGTAATGCAGGAGCTCCGAAAGGAAGTGGTGGAAAAGAGACTGGATGTACTCTGTTTGCAGGAGCCGTACTCCCTGGCTGGAAAAATCGCGTTCACTGCCACGACATGGCAAACTGTCAGCAGTGGGGATATCCCCAAAGCGGCTATCCTAATAACAAACACGGCACTGCGTGCAACCCCCTTGTCACAGTTCTGCAATAGTCACTGCAACGTCGTGGAGATACAATTTCCGGCTGGAATTGTCATCATTATTAACATGTACTTCCAGTACGGAGAGGGAATTGAAAAATACATAGACCATCTAGTAAGTGTGGCCACGGCGTTGCGGGGACGCAAAATTATCATAACGGCTGATATAAATGCTAAATCCCCCCTGTGGTACAGCGGCACTAGGGACGAAAATGGGGCCAAGGCTGAAGATATGATAATGGCTCTTCAACTAGTGGTGGCAAACAGACCAGGAAATCCCCCCACCTACGTGGCTGGAGGAGGACAGGGTACCAACATTGACGTGACGCTGGTTACGCCAAACACAGTAAATATACTCCGAGAGTGGAAAGTGGAAGACAATGCCACCACTAGTGATCATAATCTAATTACCTTTATGGTTGGAGATAGAGAGTGCCGCTGGGCCATGGGGTGGGAGATGCAAAGGAATTACAGGAAAACAGACTGGGAACGTCTAGCCAGAGAGTGCGACATCCCTCCATTACCAGAAGGGGACGAAGGACAAGACATAAATGTGGACGACAGAGCAGAAGGACTAGTACGCGCAGTGACAAGAGCGATTGAGGCAGCCGTACCAACCAGGAGGAGGGCCGTGGCGGCCACACCGGCACCATGGTCAGCCGAGCTACAAGAACTGCGGCAGTCAGTCAGGAGACTGAGAAAGCACTACCAGCGCAGTGTCGTCTGGTGGGAAAAGCAAAGATGGCTGCAGTTATACCGGGAGGCGAAAGAGAACTTCCAAAAGGAACTACAAAAGACAAGAACAACTAGTTGGGAAAACTTTGTAACCAGTCAGCTGGCCCTCGACCCTTGGGGCGTGCCATATAGACTGGTGAGGGAAAAGATTCGTTCCCCAACGATGATATCAACGCTCAGGCGCGGGGACGGGATGACGGAATCTTGGCAGGAAACTGCCGAGGTCCTCCTCCGGTCGCTGTTGCCTGACGATGATAGAAATGAAGACACTGAAGAGCAGCGTCAGTTGCGTGAAGAAGACCTACATAGGTATGAGAATGACGTGGCGGTTCTCCCCTTCTCAGAAGAGGAAGTTGCTGCTCTTATTAAGTCACTAAAGAAGGGAAAAGCCCCCGGGCCAGACGGCATTGTGGCGGAGGTAGTGCAGTTCTTGGCCCCACAGTTAGTTGCGCCACTCACACACACCTTCAATGCATGTCTCAGGCAAGGTAAATTTCCAAAAATATGGAAAACTGCTAACGTGGTGATCATTAAAAAGGGCCCCGAGAAAGACCCTGCAGAGGCCAAGTCCTACAGGCCCATTTGCCTGCTGGACAGCTTTGGCAAACTACTTGAAAAGCTATTAGCGGCCAGACTGACTGCTCACCGCATGCTGCACGGGGTGAGCGACAGGCAGTTCGGCTTCAGGCCGGGGCGATCGGCATCTGATGCAATCGCCCTAGCGGCTGAGGTCTGTAGCTCAGCCCCGTGTAAGTATGTTGTTGGCATCATGGTGGATATCAGTGGCGCCTTTGACAACCTGTGGTGGCCTTCGCTCTTCTCCTGCTTACGGGAGAAGGAGTGTCCAGGGCTGCTATATGGGTGTCTGAGGAGCTATTGTGAAGACCGGGAGGTATGGCTATCATCCCCTAGCGGAACAGTCCGGAAAACTATCACCAAAGGTTGCCCCCAGGGCTCCGTGTTGGGTCCCCTCTTCTGGGACATCCACATGGAGCCTCTTCTGGAAAGCTTGCAACAGAGCGAAGATGTGCTAGAGGTGATAGCTTACGCCGACGACCTCCTCCTGCTGGTTGGCGGCCGAAGTCGCGAGGACATAGAACCGAAAATACAGAGAGCAATAAACATACTACAACTATGGTGTCACAGAACTAAAATGACTATTTCACCAACGAAATCAACTTACTTATTACTCAAAGGACAACTAATAAGAAACCCGACGGTGAGAATTGACGGTATACCTGTACTTACGAGACGAGAGACACGATACTTAGGAATCATCATCGATGAAAGGTGGAACTTCGCAAAGCACATAGAAACCGCGACCCAGAAAGCACTACAATTACTAAATAATCTGATTACTATTGGACACAAGAGATTTCACCTCCTGCCTCAATTAATTAAACTCTATCATAATAGTATACTTACGTCAATAGTGGGTTACGGTTCAGGAGTCTGGGCTCACAGGCTCACGAGGGTGGTGCCTGCTATGACGGTGAGGAGAGTACAAAGAAATATGATACTAAGGTCCGTGGGAGCTTATAGAACATCCCCAGGAGGAGCCCTGTTAATCATAATGGGACTCTGTCCCCTAGTTATTAAGATTAGGGAACAGGCAGCTTGGTACTGGGTAAAAAAGGGGGTTATCACCAAGGCAGAAGAAATTATAGGAGCACCAGTCAGGGACAAAGATGAGATCAGGGAAAGAGGGGTAAACCTATGGCAGGAAATATGGGAATCAGATGAAACTGGTAGACGAACCTTTCAGTTCCTACCAGATGTAAGGGAAAGACTGGAAATGAAGTACCTTAAGCCAACTCGGGGATTGTTCCACTTCCTCACCGGTCATGGCCCCTATCCGACATATCTTTGTCGGTTTGGGATAAAGGCTACGCCTGCGTGTGACTGTGGTGCACTGGAGGGTACTCCTGACCATGTGGTTTATGAGTGCCCCCTTTTCGATGATGTAGCCGGGACACTGAGACAACAACTACCTAGCACGAACACCTACGACCTTTTAAGACAGGAAGAGACATTTCATAAATTAAATACTCTGGTAAACGAGGTATCACAGAAAGTTCTGACAACCTTTTTGAGAGACCTCCATGACTAAATAAAAACAACACCGAATGCGACCACCGCCCCAATCCCATACCGCCGGTACGTGGACAGGTCGACTTATAGTTGGAATCCGCCACGACCAGGACCAGGGGGACTGGGGCAAAGCCTGATCAAGACAACGCACCGATAATGACATAGATTAGAATGTAGACGTAGTAAATTAGAATAGGATAGTAAGTTAGGAACCTGCAGCGACAATTCAACCATTGCCCGCCCTGTGCCAGGGGCTTGCTCATAGGGATTAGCTCTATGAGCAGGGCATCAAGTAGGTTTATATCATTAACTGGCACAATTGTAACGCTGCAGGCAGTTAGTATAACCAGTAGTAGTAACTAGAAATTAGAATAGCTAATAATGTAAGAAGTAGTCTGCCTAGTTAAAATTGTAGTACTGTCTGTAGTTAAGTTAAGAAATAAATAGCTGCTATTGTAAATTAGCTATGTAGGACCCACTAATCATTAAGGTGGTGGGTCATTATTGTATAATTATCATGAAAGAAATAAAGATTTTTTTTTTAAAAAAAAAAAAAAAAAAAAAACAGAGTCCCGAGTCTGGCGTGAGGTCAGTCGCTTGACGGCGCGTTTCGGTGCGGGCCCGCCCGTTGCCGGCGCGCCGTAAGGCACGGAAGCTCGTACTGAAGCGTATCGCTTTACGTCGAGCGTGCCGCGGCAGTCCTCACTCGGGGAAGTGATGCGTCTCTCATAGCCTCTCCTTCCCAAGTGGCTCTTTCCGCCTTCCCGTGGTGCCAGACGTCAAGCTTGGCATTCTGCCTTGCGTCAAAAGGGAGAGCTGCGACCCAACCCGATGCGAAAGCGAAGGGTGCGTGGCACAGGGGGAGCTGTGTCGAGGGACCGAACACCAGTCCCTTTCTGTTCGCAGGGCACAGACCAGCAGGTGCTCTGCATGCCGGCGACCTCGTTTGTCGGCGTGGGATCGCGGCGCGAGTCGGCAAGGGTGCTTCGCCGCGCCCCTGGGTAACCGGGGCGTGTTCTGCCAAACCCAGGAGGTGGTGACATCGCCTGGGCTAGGTTAGATGGGTCCAGACCGCCGAACGACTGGGGGACCGACCCACCACCTGAGTAGGAGTGGGTCCTTGGCCTTCAGGTGGAAACTCGGGCTAGTAGGCGGCGAAGGGCGAGGGGTGCATCCGCCTCTCCGGAGTGCGGGGTGCACTTGCCGAGGAGCGTCGAGTGAAATCGTCGACGACGAGGCCTTCGACGGGGACCAGTGCGCTGGCAACGGCGCGCTGAACCCTGCAGCTCTGGAGTGCCCTTGACCTAGGGGCGAGGTCGGTGGGCGAGCTGCAAGAGTCCCCCCCCCATGCCAGAGGAGCCGGTCCGGGGCAAGAGACGGGCTCCCACTTCTTTTTTATCACTCGTACACAATGGCGACACCAGAAACGAGTGATAGTAGTGCGCCTTCGAGAGTTTCTGCTGTGCCTGATCCCTCTCAACAGGACGAGTTGGGACAGGCTGAGGAGGATTATACGGTTATGAGGAGACACTCTAAAATTACTTTGCTCCTGGAGCAAAGTATCAAAAATGGGAAGATAAGCCAGGCAGCAATATTGCAGGTAAAGAATGAACTGGCTGCATGGGCAATTGCTCATGCCAAATTGGAAGGAAGAGTGGAAGAATTGGAGAAAGAAAACACCAGATTGAGACAACGACGACAACAACAACAACAACCAAGCAAGACCTGGGCGGCGGTGGCTGCACAAGCCCCCAGTAGACAAAATAACACAAAAGAAACAATTGACAGGGTAACCAAGAAACAGGAGACGGCGGTCTTCCTCAGGACCTTGCCTGGGAAAGACACAAGTGTTAAGAGGATACAGGAACTCCTGACTACCACAATTGACCCTGTCAAAGACAAAATCAAAATCAAACGTGTCAAACCAAGTCGCAACTCAGTGATAGTAGAAGTTGCGTCTGAGGAAGACAAAACTAAATTGCTTAATAATCCCAAACTAAACGCAGTTGTTAAATGCGAACCCCCCAAGAAAAGGAACCCCTTGGTAATATTATATGATGTACCTACTATAATGACAAATGAGGAACTGTCTGAAGCAATAAGGAAACAAAATTTCGAGAATATTGATGAAACTGAATTTCAAAGCAGCTTCAAACTAAGATTTAAAACGGGTCCTCGGGACCGCGATGTAGTGCATCACGTTGCCGAGGTCTCCGCGGCAATGTGGAAAAAAATAACATCACTGGGCAGACTATATGTGGGTTTCCACGCGATTAACACAAAAGATTACATTGTGGTACCTCGTTGCCATAACTGTGGCGACTTGGACCACATCCTGAGGCACTGTACCAGGGGGTCGGCCTGCTCCAAATGTGGTGACAATGGACACACCAGAAAAGACTGCAAGACCACAGGTGTCTGCATCCCTTGTAAAAACCGTGGCAAGAAGTCCTGCGGAGCCACAGGACGAAACTGCCCTACCTACAGGATGCTAGAACAAAGACTGATCTCACGTATAGACTATGGCTGAAAATGCCATACCGTGCAGGATGCCAAAGCACAAATCCCCGAGCAAAAGGAGGAGGGATGCAATAAGAGCAAATAGGTTCAGGAACTTCCTGAAATCGCTTATCAACACAGACATTCAAGCAGTTGATAAATCCATACAGACAGAGTCCCCCACCAGGGACATTGGTATTCAGACTGAGCTTCCCTCAGAGCTCAGAGCACCCTCCTCCCAATGCCGGGGCACACTGCCGATTAAAAATCAAAAACGGCAAGAGCATCCTGTGGTAGTGACAGATAACATTGCAAAACCCATCCAAGATAATATAATAACAAGCTCCACAGTCAACTCTGACACCAAAGACAGTCCAGTGGTTAGGTTGCCACCCGTGGACCCGGTGAGGGTGTACCCAAATTTGGAGTACACCATGCAACTGGCAAGACTGGAGCAGCCGGCTACCCTGACCACTGCCTTACGACATGTGGTCCGGGTTGGACATGAGTACGGACGAAGGGTAACCTTCTCGGTGATGGAGGCTGTGGACAGGATACAATTAAAGTCGGTGAACCTCCCCACTGACTTCGGAGCACTGCGGGACCTACTGAAAAAAGTCTTTGAAAGACGAGGAGAGAAATTCGACCTGAACGACATTTACAATCAATCAGTAATGGCAAACGGCCGACTGGCTTATGACTGGTGTAAAACCTGGCCGCATGACCATATACATACTTACTTCCCATGACGACCAGAATAAAAATCGGACAACTTAACACTCATAACAGTCGACTAGTAATGCAGGAGCTCCGAAAGGAAGTGGTGGAAAAGAGACTGGATGTACTCTGTTTGCAGGAGCCGTACTCCCTGGCTGGAAAAATCGCGTTCACTGCCGCGACATGGCAAACTGTCAGCAGTGGGGATATCCCCAGAGCGGCTATCCTAATAACAAACACGGCACTGCGTGCAACCCCCTTGTCACAGTTCTGCAATAGTCACTGCAACGTCGTGGAGATACAATTTCCGGCTGGAATTGTCATCATTATTAACATGTACTTCCAGTACGGAGAGGGAATTGAAAAATACATAGACCATCTAGTAAGTGTGGCCACGGCGTTGCGGGGACGCAAAATTATCATAACGGCTGATATAAATGCTAAATCCCCCCTGTGGTACAGCGGCACTAGGGACGAAAATGGGGCCAAGGCTGAAGATATGATAATGGCTCTTCAACTAGTGGTGGCAAACAGACCAGGAAATCCCCCCACCTACGTGGCTGGAGGAGGACAGGGTACCAACATTGACGTGACGCTGGTTACGCCAAACACAGTAAATATACTCCGAGAGTGGAAAGTGGAAGACAATGCCACCACTAGTGATCATAATCTAATTACCTTTATGGTTGGAGATAGAGAGTGCCGCTGGGCCATGGGGTGGGAGATGCAAAGGAATTACAGGAAAACAGACTGGGAACGTCTAGCCAGAGAGTGCGACATCCCTCCATTACCAGAAGGGGACGAAGGACAAGACATAAATGTGGACGACAGAGCAGAAGGACCAGTACGCGCAGTGACAAGAGCGATTGAGGCAGCCGTACCAACCAGGAGGAGGGCCGTGGCGGCCACACCGGCACCATGGTCAGCCGAGCTACAAGAACTGCGGCAGTCAGTCAGGAGACTGAGAAAGCACTACCAGCGCAGTGTCGTCTGGTGGGAAAAGCAAAGATGGCTGCAGTTATACCGGGAGGCGAAAGAGAACTTCCAAAAGGAACTACAAAAGACAAGAACAACTAGTTGGGAAAACTTTGTAACCAGTCAGCTGGCCCTCGACCCTTGGGGCGTGCCATATAGACTGGTTAGGGAAAAGATTCGTTCCCCAACGATGATATCAACGCTCAGGCGCGGGGACGGGATGACGGAATCTTGGCAGGAAACTGCCGAGGTCCTCCTCCGGTCGCTGTTGCCTGACGATGATAGAAATGAAGACACTGAAGAGCAGCGTCAGTTGCGTGAAGAAGACCTACATAGGTATGAGAATGACGTGGCGGTTCTCCCCTTCTCGGAAGAGGAAGTTGCTGCTCTTATTAAGTCACTAAAGAAGGGAAAAGCCCCCGGGCCAGACGGCATTGTGGCGGAGGTAGTGCAGTTCTTGGCCCCACAGTTAGCTGCGCCACTCACACACACCTTCAATGCATGTCTCAGGCAAGGTAAATTTCCAAAAATATGGAAAACTGCTAACGTGGT
>NC_064628.1:412579910-412582410 GCF_023864275.1 Schistocerca cancellata
AGCCTCTCTGTGGGAAATCCTGGCTCTGGCCTTCACGTGGCGAGAGTCGTGAGGGGAGCCGAGGGTAGGCACAGAACTCTGTGCCTTCTCAGAGCTCTCCGACCGACAGAGCAGGGTGAAATTTTCGGGGCTTGGGGGTTGCCTGCCCCCCTGCCTCTTGTTTCAGCTGGCCCCAACAAACGGAATACAACAGGTAGCGGTCCTCCCACTGGAGGAGCCGCGCCAGTCGTTGGGCCACCATCCGATGTTACCGGTCCGGCTCGAGTCGTCTTGCCAGCCTTTCAGTGCCCTGAGTGCCATCGTGGCTTTGGCACCAAGACTGGTCTTGGTGTCCATCGCCGCAGGGCTCATCCTGACGCCGTCAACGCAGAGGTTAATATCCAGAGGACAAAGGCCAGGTGGTCTAGTGAAGAACTTCTACGCCTGGCCCACGCCGAAGCAGTGCTGACACTCAAGGGCACCCGGTTCCTGAACCAAGAGTTAGTTAAGACCTTCCCGCACCGCTCACTTGAATCTATCAAGTGTCAGCGTCGTGCGGGAGCCTACAGGAACCAGGTTGCTGAGTTTGTCACTGCTCTCTCTGCCTCTGCGGAGCGGCCACGCTCATCTGTGGCTGCTGCATCGACTGCTGGGTTACATTCTAGCTCTGAGACCTCACCTTCACCTGAGGATCCGGTCGACCAGGCTATCTGGTCGGCTCTAGCAGCCTTACCACCATCAGGGCCAAAGTATACCTCTATTGATGAAATCTTAGCGCTGGGACCAACTGCATCGAGACCTGTCATCATGGGCATGTTGCCACCTGCCGTTGATGTCATAGGTAGTAAGGAGGCGTCCCACAACCCTGTCGCCCCCAAGCAGATGTCCCAGCCACCAGAGCGTAAGCGAGCCCGGCGGAGGTGGGAGTATTTCATCTGCCAGCGCGCCTTCTCCAAGAATGCGGCGCGGTGTATTAATGGCCTTTTAGACGGAACACTCCTCCATCAACCACCTGTTATTCCTGGGTTGGTTGACTTCTGGAAGGATCTTTTTACCCGGCGTCCATCTGGCCGGGTAGACCGTCTAGATAGCCGGCTGTTACCGACCCGCGCTGAGGTGCCCTTTGAACAGCTGTGGGCACCCATCACGCTGGAGGACATCGCTGCAGCACTCCCACCCCGTCGCTCTGCCGCGGGCCCTGATGGATTAACACCTGCCCAGCTCCGTCGTCTTCCCCGTGAGGTCCTCTTGAAAGTGTTGAACATTTTCCTTCTAACCCGTCGCCTCCCATCCCGACTCCTGCAAACCCGTACCTCCCTGCTGCCCAAGAAGGCCGCCCCAGCATCCCCCGCTGACTTCCGCCCGATCGCGGTTTGCTCAGTCCTCGCCAGGGTCTTCCATAAGATCCTGGCGGGTCGTCTGATGCGGACTTGTGTGTTGGACGGACGTCAGCGGGCTTTCCTTCCTCAGGATGGGATGCTGCACAATTCCTTCTTGTTGGACCTGGCGATGACTGAGGCCAGGGTGAACTGTAGTTCCCTCTATGTCGCGTCCCTGGATGTGTCCAAGGCATTCGACTCTCTGGACCATGGTGCCCTGGGGCCTGCCCTGAGGGCTCATGGTCTGCCTGACGAGTTCGTTGGATACATCCTGGGATGCTACGAGGAGGGGGCAACGGTGATCTGTGGTCCTGAGAAGTCGCTTGGTCCAGTGCGGCCCTCAAGGGGCGTTCGGCAGGGTGACCCTCTTTCCCCTATCCTGTTTAACCTTTCTCTGGACCTCATGCTTGCTCGCCTCCCAGATCATGTTGGTGCCAACATCATGGGACGACGCCTCAACGCTGCCGCCTTCGCCGACGACCTCCTGCTGTTCGCTGAGACCAAAGGAGGGCTCCAGGACCTAATTGACGCATCTACATCTGCTCTTGGGGACCTCGGTCTCCAAGTCAATCCCGGAAAGTGCTTTACTCTCGCTCTCGCGGCCTCTGGTCGCGAGAAGAAAGTTAAGGTCGATGGAACCACGACCTTTAAGGCAGGATATACCATCATTCCTGCCTTGACAATTGAGAGCACTTTCCGGTATCTTGGTCTGGAGTTCTCCACCAGCGGACGTAGCCTCTTCCATCCGAGGCGGGAGGTCGAGCGACAGCTGAGCGTCTTGTCCAGGGCACCACTGAAACCTCAACAACGTCTTCACGCCCTCAGAACGGTTGTCTTGCCAGGGATCCACCATGGCCTGGCACTCTCCAGGACCCGCATTGGGGCTCTCTCAGCAGTGGACATTGCCATCCGCACAGCACTTAGAACTTGGCTGTGCCTGCCAGCGGACATCCCTGTTGCGTACTTCCACGCCCCTGTTTCATCTGGGGGATTGGGAGTACCATCAGCTCGTTGGCTTGGTCCTCTGCTGCGTCGGAATCGGCTCGCCAACATGCGAGCTCTTGGAGTCCAATTGGATGGGCCGACACAAGACGTTCTGGGGCGTGAAATTGGGAGGCTAGAGCAACATCTGCGGTGGAACG
>NC_064628.1:412587410-412592410 GCF_023864275.1 Schistocerca cancellata
TAACCCACGTTGTGCCTTAACCTAACCCACGTTGTGCCTTAACCTAACCCACGTTGTGCCTTAACCTAACCCACGTTGTGCCTTAACCTAACCCACGTTTGTGCCTTAACCTAACCCACGTTGTGCCTTAACCTAACCCACGTTGTGCCTTAACCTAACCCACGTTGTGCCTTAACCTAACCCACGTTGTGCCTTAACCTAACCCACGTTGTGCCTTAACCTAACCCAAGTTGTGCCTTAACCTAACCCACGTTGTGCCTTAACCTAACCCACGTTGTGCCTTAACCTGCTCTGTAATTGGCATATGACACGTTACATTAATCCAGTGTTGTCTAACCACAACCCTCTGAATATAGTTCGCTACTCGCACCGCCCACCCTCTTGTGTATCGTTTCATGTTCAACACTTCGCAAGTGTTGCTTACTTTTTACATGCTCCCGCTGTACACTGTAATGTGGACGACTGCAGGATGTACATCGCACCCCCCCCCCTCCCCCCTGCCTTCGCACGCTGGTCGTTCAGGTGCTTGCGTGTTCAATGCCCTTCGCAGCTGTTCACTGGCATTCGCATGTCGAAGCGCTCAGTCTACGTCGTGGTACGGCCTGTGTCCACTGTCCGCTGATGTCGTAAGCTTAACCCTCACATTGTACTGCACATAGGTCCGTATGTACTGAATGATACGCTGTGGCACATGTGTGACCGTACAACGACTGCGCCCAACAACAGCGAACCATACGGTCCAAATGTTGTGCACTCAGCCACGTGCCGTCTCCCCATAACAGCTACATTGCAGTGTGGTACGCCATAGAGACGTGTGGGAGTAACGGACGCCCTGGATGGCGATCAGCATGAGTCGTCTGTTGATGTAGTGGCGCGTGTATTCAAACGTAGTCGTCTCTTCTCACACAGTGTGATAGCATGGTGCACCGCGTTCCACATCTGCGACATGGTACAGATGCTGGTTGACAGTCGGTCTCGTAATGGACATCGCATACGTAGGGGGCCACCTCCCACGCGTTCTCTAGTCGGGCACATTTTGTTGCGTGTATGTGGGCAGACGTAGTGTGTCGTGACACCTAACAGACAGGTATGCAATAATCGTTGCATTTGCAAACTGGGATGGACGTCTCCGTTTGCTGGTGACGTTACGCAAATGAACAACTGGTAAACCCATTGTGGTGCGGTTGTTGTTGCTGGAGGTAAATCAGTAAGGGCAAATCTGTGTGTGAAGCGATACGCGGCGGTGGCTGGGTGGGACCGTCCCCGGCCGGTGAGGGGGGGCCGCCCGGCGTGCTGGCCGCGCGGTGCGTGGGCGCACGCGCTACAGCCGGCTGGTGGGGGCGCCCAGTGGCAGGCGCGCCGGCCGACGGACGCGGCAGGCGGCGCAGCTGCGCGCCGGGGCACCCTGCGCGCGGCGCCGGGCGGCCAAAGTGGGTCCTCGCGGGCCCGGTGCGAAGCGCGGTGGACATCTGCAGTGTGCTGGTCCGACTGAGGACTGTGTGCGTTGAGGATGCGCCGCCGCCCGGCACTCGGCGCCGCGACGCCGTCTGCTGCTCGGTCGCCCCAGCGGTTCTCGCTGGTGGTTTGTATCGCAGTTGTGCAGACGTGTTGGCACGTGCGCTGTGCTGGGAGAGTTCGCTTCGGCACCCACGTGGGGCCATTGCCCTTCTGTGGCGCTGGCGTTGGAGCTGCCGGTCACCGTAGGTGGCGCGTGTTGTCTCCCGCCGGCAATGCCACGACAGCACGCTCCCGGGCCTCTGTCGGCAGCGGCAAGCTCAGTTGGGAGCACGGGTGGTCGCACCTAAAGCGTCTACTCGCCTAACTCCGGGCGATTGCGCCTCTCTCGAACCCGACCAAGTACTTAGGACGGCGCTGCGCGCCGCCGGGACCTGAGAGGGTTTCGAGGTGTATTGTGCAGGGGAGCTCAGCCTCCTCCTGTTTGCAGAATAATTGAGCGGACGCTTGCGTGTTCGCGCGGGCCCCTGGGACACACTCCCGGGCGGCCGGCTGCTCAGCTCTAGTTGACGCAGCTCCCTGGTTGATCCTGCCAGTAGTCATATGCTTGTCTCAAAGATTAAGCCATGCATGTCTCAGTACAAGCCGCATTAAGGTGAAACCGCGAATGGCTCATTAAATCAGTTATGGTTCCTTAGATCGTACCCACGTTACTTGGATAACTGTGGTAATTCTAGAGCTAATACATGCAAACAGAGTCCCGACCAGAGATGGAAGGGACGCTTTTATTAGATCAAAACCAATCGGTCGGCTCGTCCGGTCCGTTTGCCTTGGTGACTCTGAATAACTTTGGGCTGATCGCACGGTCCTCGTACCGGCGACGCATCTTTCAAATGTCTGCCTTATCAACTGTCGATGGTAGGTTCTGCGCCTACCATGGTTGTAACGGGTAACGGGGAATCAGGGTTCGATTCCGGAGAGGGAGCCTGAGAAACGGCTACCACATCCAAGGAAGGGCAGCAGGCGCGCAAATTACCCACTCCCGGCACGGGGAGGTAGTGACGAAAAATAACGATACGGGACTCATCCGAGGCCCCGTAATCGGAATGAGTACACTTTAAATCCTTTAACGAGTATCTATTGGAGGCAAGTCTGGTGCCAGCAGCCGCGGTAATTCCAGCTCCAATAGCGTATATTAAAGTTGTTGCGGTTAAAAAGCTCGTAGTTGGATTTGTGTCCCACGCTGTTGGTTCACCGCCCGTCGGTGTTTAACTGGCATGTATCGTGGGACGTCCTGCCGGTGGGGCGAGCCGAAGGCGTGCGACCGCCTCGTGCGTGTTCGTGCGTCCCGAGGCGGACCCCGTTGAAATCCTACCAAGGTGCTCTTTATTGAGTGTCTGGGTGTGGCCGGCACGTTTACTTTGAACAAATTAGAGTGCTTAAAGCAGGCAAGCCCGCCTGAATACTGTGTGCATGGAATAATGGAATAGGACCTCGGTTCTATTTTGTTGGTTTTCGGAACCCGAGGTAATGATTAATAGGGACAGGCTGGGGGGCATTCGTATTGCGACGTTAGAGGTGAAATTCTTGGATCGTCGCAAGACGAACAGAAGCGAAAGCATTTGCCAAGTATGTTTTCATTAATCAAGAACGAAAGTTAGAGGGTTCGAAGGCGATCAGATACCGCCCTAGTTCTAACCATAAACGATGCCAGCCAGCGATCCGCCGCAGTTCCTCCGATGACTCGGGCGGCAGCCTCCCGGGAAACCAAAGCTTTTGGGTTCCGGGGGAAGTATGGTTGCAAAGCTGAAACTTAAAGAATTGACGGAAGGGCACCACCAGGAGTGGAGCCTGCGGCTTAATTTGACTCAACACGGGAAACCCTCACCAGGCCCGGACACCGGAAGGATTGACAGATTGATAGCTCTTTCTTGATTCGGTGGGTGGTGGTGCATGGCCGTTCTTAGTTGGTGGAGCGATTTGTCTGGTTAATTCCGATAACGAACGAGACTCTAGCCTGCTAACTAGTCGCGTGACATCCTTCGTGCTGTCAGCGATTACTTTTCTTCTTAGAGGGACAGGCGGCTTCTAGCCGCACGAGATTGAGCAATAACAGGTCTGTGATGCCCTTAGATGTTCTGGGCCGCACGCGCGCTACACTGAAGGAATCAGCGTGTCTTCCTAGGCCGAAAGGTCGGGGTAACCCCGCTGAACCTCCTTCGTGCTAGGGATTGGGGCTTGCAATTGTTCCCCATGAACGAGGAATTCCCAGTAAGCGCGAGTCATAAGCTCGCGTTGATTACGTCCCTGCCCTTTGTACACACCGCCCGTCGCTACTACCGATTGAATGATTTAGTGAGGTCTTCGGGACTGGTACGCGGCATCGACTCTGTCGTTGCCGATGCTACCGGAAAGATGACCAAACTTGATCATTTAGAGGAAGTAAAAGTCGTAACAAGGTTTCCGTAGGTGAACCTGCGGAAGGATCATTACCGACTAGACTGCATGTCTTTCGATGTGCGTGTCGTGTCGCGCAACACGCTACCTGTACGGCAGCAGCCGTGCGCCGCGTGCGGAACCACGCGTGCCTCTCAAAACTAACTGAAAAATGTTGTGTGGTACGAGCGCTGAAGCTCTGGAGCGGCTGGCCTGCGGCACCTGGCGCCTGGCGCCGGTTTTGAATGACTTTCGCCCGAGTGCCTGTCCGCTCCGGTGTGGGAGCCGTACGACGCCCATCGGCCGTGAGGCCGTTGGACACAGAACGCTGGAACAGGGGCCGTCAAACGCCTCAGTCCCGCTATGCAACTGTTTTGAAAGAGACAGTGGAAACTAAACAAAAAAGATCACCCAGGACGGTGGATCACTCGGCTCGTGGGTCGATGAAGAACGCAGCAAATTGCGCGTCGACATGTGAACTGCAGGACACATGAACATCGACGTTTCGAACGCACATTGCGGTCCATGGATTCCGTTCCCGGGCCACGTCTGGCTGAGGGTCGGCTACGTATACTGAAGCGCGCGGCGTTTGTCCCGCCTTCGGGAGACCTGGGAGTGTCGTGGCCGCCTGTGGGGCCGGCCGCGTCTCCTTAAACGTGCGATGCGCGCCCGTCGCCTGGCGGTTCGCATACCGGTACTTTCTCGGTAGCGTGCACAGCCGGCTGGCGGTGTGGCGTGCGACACCTCGTACAACGACCTCAGAGCAGGCGAGACTACCCGCTGAATTTAAGCATATTACTAAGCGGAGGAAAAGAAACTAACAAGGATTCCCCCAGTAGCGGCGAGCGAACAGGGAAGAGTCCAGCACCGAACCCCGCAGGCTGCCGCCTGTCGTGGCATGTGGTGTTTGGGAGGGTCCACTACCCCGACGCCTCGCGCCGAGCCCAAGTCCAACTTGAATGAGGCCACGGCCCGTAGAGGGTGCCAGGCCCGTAGCGGCCGGTGCGAGCGTCGGCGGGACCTCTCCTTCGAGTCGGGTTGCTTGAGAGTGCAGCTCCAAGTGGGTGGTAAAACTCCATCTGAGACTAAATATGACCACGAGACCGATA
>NC_064628.1:412597410-412602410 GCF_023864275.1 Schistocerca cancellata
CTAGGTCCCACAGTGCCCATTTTCCGACGCCACCCACAAAGCCTGCACCATCTGTCCACGACAGGAGCCCCAACGCCAGTGCCTGCGTCGCACGAAGTAGTCAACCGACAATCACTCCACCCGCACCCGCACGTGGCCCACCCCAACCGCCCAAATCGCAACCCAAGCGGATGAACGGCGGACTCTTCCCGCACTCGTACGTTGCAATCCACCCCTATATCTTGCGTTTCATGAAGAGTTATATCCAATATGCCAAATTCCCGCTGTCCCTATACATGCTGTAAGTCTGTGCACACAATATGAACCACACCTCAGCGAGACACTCTATCACACATTACTCTCTGCCTGTAACAGACACAGATACAATATGTAAGCACCAGCATGGACCAACGTCCGGTGCATCCTCTCCGCCACAGTACACCATCCACACTATGATAACCACACCAGGGGGTTCAATTATAAAATAGAATATCCCACCCGTCCGACATCCACAATTGCTCAGATAAGCCACCAACACCCACACATGTCCTACACAGGGGTGCACCCAACACCACCACACTGCCTCCTGTTACAGCACAGAAACAATGGCAGGAATGAATCGCACAGGTCTGCCACTCCCTTGCCGCAACCACAGACGCGGCGCGCCTCCAGTCACGAGCGAAAAGCGCATCCTGACGAGACATAACTGCTGTCACATACTGACGCTGCCTCAGACATCCACTTACATTGATCACTACCAACGAACCTCGGCCCCCCCCCCCCAACACACTATCTCTTACCACGTTGTGTACTGTAATCCAACCCATTTCGCACCTTAACCTAACCCATTTTGCACCTTAACCTAACCAAATTTGTAACGCAATTTGTACCGCAATGTAACGCAATTTGTACCGCAATGTAACGCAATTTGTACCGCAATGTAACGCAATTTGTACCGCAATGTAACTCAATTTGTACCGCAATGTAACTCAATTTGTACCGCAATGTAACTCAATTTGTACCGCAATGTAACTCAATTTGTACCGCAATGTAACGCAATTTGTGCCTTAACCTAACCCAAGTTGGGCCTTAACCTAACCCAAGTTGGGCCTTAACCTAACCCAAGTTGGGCCTTAACCTAACCCAAGTTGGGCCTTAACCTAACCCAAGTTGGGCCTTAACCTAACCCAAGTTGGGCCTTAACCTAACCCAAGTTGGGCCTTAACCTAACCCAAGTTGTGCCTTAACCTAACCCACGTTGTGCCTTAACCTAACCCACGTTGTGCCTTAACCTAACCCACGTTGTGCCTTAACCTAACCCACGTTGTGCCTTAACCTAACCCACGTTGTGCCCTAACCTAACCCACGTTTTGCCCTAACCTAACCCACGTTGTGCCCTAACCTAACCCACGTTGTGCCCTAACCTAACCCACGTTGTGCCTTAACCTAACCCACGTTGTGCCTTAACCTAACCCACGTTGTGCCTTAACCTAACCCACGTTGTGCCTTAACCTAACCCACGTTGTGCCTTAACCTAACCCACGTTGTGCCTTAACCTAACCCACGTTGTGCCTTAACCTAACCCACGTTGTGCCTTAACCTAACCCACGTTGTGCCTTAACCTAACCCACGTTGTGCCTTAACCTAACCCACGTTGTGCCTTAACCTAACCCACGTTGTGCCTTAACCTAACCCACGTTGTGCCTTAACCTAACCCACGTTGTGCCTTAACCTAACCCACGTTGTGCCTTAACCTAACCCACGTTGTGCCTTAACCTAACCCAAGTTGTGCCTTAACCTAACCCACGTTGTGCCTTAACCTAACCCACGTTGTGCCTTAACCTGCTCTGTAATTGGCATATGACACGTTACATTAATCCAGTGTTGTCTAACCACAACCCTCTGAATATAGTTCGCTACTCGCACCGCCCACCCTCTTGTGTATCGTTTCATGTTCAACACTTCGCAAGTGTTGCTTACTTTTTACATGCTCCCGCTGTACACTGTAATGTGGACGACTGCAGGATGTACATCGCCCCCCCCCCCTCCCCCCTGCCTTCGCACGCTGGTCGTTCAGGTGCTTGCGTGTTCAATGCCCTTCGCAGCTGTTCACTGGCATTCGCATGTCGAAGCGCTCAGTCTACGTCGTGGTACGGCCTGTGTCCACTGTCCGCTGATGTCGTAAGCTTAACCCTCACATTGTACTGCACATAGGTCCGTATGTACTGAATGATACGCTGTGGCACATGTGTGACCGTACAACGACTGCGCCCAACAACAGCGAACCATACGGTCCAAATGTTGTGCACTCAGCCACGTGCCGTCTCCCCATAACAGCTACATTGCAGTGTGGTACGCCATAGAGACGTGTGGGAGTAACGGACGCCCTGGATGGCGATCAGCATGAGCCGTCTGTTGATGTAGTGGCGCGTGTATTCAAACGTAGTCGTCTCTTCTCACACAGTGTGATAGCATGGTGCACCGCGTTCCACATCTGCGACATGGTACAGATGCTGGTTGACAGTCGGTCTCGTAATGGACATCGCATACGTAGGGGGCCACCTCCCACGCGTTCTCTAGTCGGGCACATTTTGTTGCGTGTATGTGGGCAGACGTAGTGTGTCGTGACACCTAACAGACAGGTATGCAATAATCGTTGCATTTGCAAACTGGGATGGACGTCTCCGTTTGCTGGTGACGTTACGCAAATGAACAACTGGTAAACCCATTGTGGTGCGGTTGTTGTTGCTGGAGGTAAATCAGTAAGGGTGTGTGAAGCGATACGCGGCGGTGGCTGGGTGGGACCGTCCGCGGCCGGTGAGGGGGGGCCGCCCGGCGTGCTGGCCGCGCGGTGCGTGGGCGCACGCGCTACAGCCGGCTGGTGGGGGCGCCCAGTGGCAGGCGCGCCGGCCGACGGACGCGGCAGGCGGCGCAGCTGCGCGCCGGGGCACCCTGCGCGCGGCGCCGGGCGGCCAAAGTGGGTCCTCGCGGGCCCGGTGCGAAGCGCGGTGGACATCTGCAGTGTGCTGGTCCGACTGAGGACTGTGTGCGTTGAGGATGCGCCGCCGCCCGGCACTCGGCGCCGCGACGCCGTCTGCTGCTCGGTCGCCCCAGCGGTTCTCGCTGGTGGTTTGTATCGCAGTTGTGCAGACGTGTTGGCACGTGCGCTGTGCTGGGAGAGTTCGCTTCGGCACCCACGTGGGGCCTTTGCCCTTCTGTGGCGCTGGCGTTGGAGCTGCCGGTCACCGTAGGTGGCGCGTGTTGTCTCCCGCCGGCAATGCCACGACAGCACGCTCCCGGGCCTCTGTCGGCAGCGGCAAGCTCAGTTGGGAGCACGGGTGGTCGCACCTAAAGCGTCTACTCGCCTAACTCCGGGCGATTGCGCCTCTCTCGAACCCGACCAAGTACTTAGGACGGCGCTGCGCGCCGCCGGGACCTGAGAGGGTTTCGAGGTGTATTGTGCAGGGGAGCTCAGCCTCCTCCTGTTTGCAGAATAATTGAGCGGACGCTTGCGTGATCGCGCGGGCCCCTGGGACACACTCCCGGGCGGCCGGCTGCTCAGCTCTAGTTGACGCAGCTCCCTGGTTGATCCTGCCAGTAGTCATATGCTTGTCTCAAAGATTAAGCCATGCATGTCTCAGTACAAGCCGCATTAAGGTGAAACCGCGAATGGCTCATTAAATCAGTTATGGTTCCTTAGATCGTACCCACGTTACTTGGATAACTGTGGTAATTCTAGAGCTAATACATGCAAACAGAGTCCCGACCAGAGATGGAAGGGACGCTTTTATTAGATCAAAACCAATCGGTCGGCTCGTCCGGTCCGTTTGCCTTGGTGACTCTGAATAACTTTGGGCTGATCGCACGGTCCTCGTACCGGCGACGCATCTTTCAAATGTCTGCCTTATCAACTGTCGATGGTAGGTTCTGCGCCTACCATGGTTGTAACGGGTAACGGGGAATCAGGGTTCGATTCCGGAGAGGGAGCCTGAGAAACGGCTACCACATCCAAGGAAGGCAGCAGGCGCGCAAATTACCCACTCCCGGCACGGGGAGGTAGTGACGAAAAATAACGATACGGGACTCATCCGAGGCCCCGTAATCGGAATGAGTACACTTTAAATCCTTTAACGAGTATCTATTGGAGGGCAAGTCTGGTGCCAGCAGCCGCGGTAATTCCAGCTCCAATAGCGTATATTAAAGTTGTTGCGGTTAAAAAGCTCGTAGTTGGATTTGTGTCCCACGCTGTTGGTTCACCGCCCGTCGGTGTTTAACTGGCATGTATCGTGGGACGTCCTGCCGGTGGGGCGAGCCGAAGGCGTGCGACCGCCTCGTGCGTGTTCGTGCGTCCCGAGGCGGACCCCGTTGAAATCCTACCAAGGTGCTCTTTATTGAGTGTCTGGGTGGGCCGGCACGTTTACTTTGAACAAATTAGAGTGATTAAAGCAGGCAAGCCCGCCTGAATACTGTGTGCATGGAATAATGGAATAGGACCTCGGTTCTATTTTGTTGGTTTTCGGAACCCGAGGTAATGATTAATAGGGACAGGCGGGGGCATTCGTATTGCGACGTTAGAGGTGAAATTCTTGGATCGTCGCAAGACGAACAGAAGCGAAAGCATTTGCCAAGTATGTTTTCATTAATCAAGAACGAAAGTTAGAGGTTCGAAGGCGATCAGATACCGCCCTAGTTCTAACCATAAACGATGCCAGCCAGCGATCCGCCGCAGTTCCTCCGATGACTCGGCGGGCAGCCTCCGGGAAACCAAAGCTTTTGGGTTCCGGGGGAAGTATGGTTGCAAAGCTGAAACTTAAAGGAATTGACGGAAGGGCACCACCAGGAGTGGAGCCTGCGGCTTAATTTGACTCAACACGGGAAACCTCACCAGGCCCGGACACCGGAAGGATTGACAGATTGATAGCTCTTTCTTGATTCGGTGGGTGGTGGTGCATGGCCGTTCTTAGTTGGTGGAGCGATTTGTCTGGTTAATTCCGATAACGAACGAGACTCTAGCCTGCTAA
>NC_064628.1:412609910-412612410 GCF_023864275.1 Schistocerca cancellata
CCGCAATGTAACTCAATTTGTACCGCAATGTAACTCAATTTGTACCGCAATGTAACTCAATTTGTACCGCAATGTAACGCAATTTGTGCCTTAACCTAACCCAAGTTGGGCCTTAACCTAACCCAAGTTGGGCCTTAACCTAACCCAAGTTGGGCCTTAACCTAACCCAAGTTGGGCCTTAACCTAACCCAAGTTGGGCCTTAACCTAACCCAAGTTGGGCCTTAACCTAACCCAAGTTGGGCCTTAACCTAACCCACGTTGTGCCTTAACCTAACCCACGTTGTGCCTTAACCTAACCCACGTTGTGCCTTAACCTAACCCACGTTGTGCCTTAACCTAACCCACGTTGTGCCTTAACCTAACCCACGTTGTGCCTTAACCTAACCCACGTTGTGCCCTAACCTAACCCACGTTGTGCCTTAACCTAACCCACGTTGTGCCTTAACCTAACCCACGTTGTGCCTTAACCTAACCCACGTTGTGCCTTAACCTAACCCACGTTGTGCCTTAACCTAACCCACGTTGTGCCTTAACCTAACCCACGTTGTGCCTTAACCTAACCCACGTTGTGCCTTAACCTAACCCACGTTGTGCCTTAACCTAACCCACGTTGTGCCTTAACCTAACCCACGTTGTGCCTTAACCTAACCCACGTTGTGCCTTAACCTAACCCACGTTGTGCCTTAACCTAACCCACGTTGTGCCTTAACCTAACCCACGTTGTGCCTTAACCTAACCCAAGTTGTGCCTTAACCTAACCCACGTTGTGCCTTAACCTAACCCACGTTGTGCCTTAACCTGCTCTGTAATTGGCATATGACACGTTACATTAATCCAGTGTTGTCTAACCACAACCCTCTGAATATAGTTCGCTACTCGCACCGCCCACCCTCTTGTGTATCGTTTCATGTTCAACACTTCGCAAGTGTTGCTTACTTTTTACATGCTCCCGCTGTACACTGTAATGTGGACGACTGCAGGATGTACATCGCCCCCCCCCCTCCCCCCTGCCTTCGCACGCTGGTCGTTCAGGTGCTTGCGTGTTCAATGCCCTTCGCAGCTGTTCACTGGCATTCGCATGTCGAAGCGCTCAGTCTACGTCGTGGTACGGCCTGTGTCCACTGTCCGCTGATGTCGTAAGCTTAACCCTCACATTGTACTGCACATAGGTCCGTATGTACTGAATGATACGCTGTGGCACATGTGTGACCGTACAACGACTGCGCCCAACAACAGCGAACCATACGGTCCAAATGTTGTGCACTCAGCCACGTGCCGTCTCCCCATAACAGCTACATTGCAGTGTGGTACGCCATAGAGACGTGTGGGAGTAACGGACGCCCTGGATGGCGATCAGCATGAGCCGTCTGTTGATGTAGTGGCGCGTGTATTCAAACGTAGTCGTCTCTTCTCACACAGTGTGATAGCATGGTGCACCGCGTTCCACATCTGCGACATGGTACAGATGCTGGTTGACAGTCGGTCTCGTAATGGACATCGCATACGTAGGGGGCCACCTCCCACGCGTTCTCTAGTCGGGCACATTTTGTTGCGTGTATGTGGGCAGACGTAGTGTGTCGTGACACCTAACAGACAGGTATGCAATAATCGTTGCATTTGCAAACTGGGATGGACGTCTCCGTTTGCTGGTGACGTTACGCAAATGAACAACTGGTAAACCCATTGTGGTGCGGTTGTTGTTGCTGGAGGTAAATCAGTAAGGGCAAATCTGTGTGTGAAGCGATACGCGGCGGTGGCTGGGTGGGACCGTCCCCGGCCGGTGAGGGGGGGCCGCCCGGCGTGCTGGCCGCGCGGTGCGTGGGCGCACGCGCTACAGCCGGCTGGTGGGGGCGCCCAGTGGCAGGCGCGCCGGCCGACGGACGCGGCAGGCGGCGCAGCTGCGCGCCGGGGCACCCTGCGCGCGGCGCCGGGCGGCCAAAGTGGGTCCTCGCGGGCCCGGTGCGAAGCGCGGTGGACATCTGCAGTGTGCTGGTCCGACTGAGGACTGTGTGCGTTGAGGATGCGCCGCCGCCCGGCACTCGGCGCCGCGACGCCGTCTGCTGCTCGGTCGCCCCAGCGGTTCTCGCTGGTGGTTTGTATCGCAGTTGTGCAGACGTGTTGGCACGTGCGCTGTGCTGGGAGAGTTCGCTTCGGCACCCACGTGGGGCCTTTGCCCTTCTGTGGCGCTGGCGTTGGAGCTGCCGGTCACCGTAGGTGGCGCGTGTTGTCTCCCGCCGGCAATGCCACGACAGCACGCTCCCGGGCCTCTGTCGGCAGCGGCAAGCTCAGTTGGGAGCACGGGTGGTCGCACCTAAAGCGTCTACTCGCCTAACTCCGGGCGATTGCGCCTCTCTCGAACCCGACCAAGTACTTAGGACGGCGCTGCGCGCCGCCGGGACCTGAGAGGGTTTCGAGGTGTATTGTGCAGGGGAGCTCAGCCTCCTCCTGTTTGCAGAATAATTGAGCGGACGCTTGCGTGTTCGCGCGGGCCCCTGGGAC
>NC_064628.1:412622410-412624910 GCF_023864275.1 Schistocerca cancellata
GTACCGCAATGTAACGCAATTTGTACCGCAATGTAACGCAATTTGTACCGCAATGTAACGAAATTTGTACCGCAATGTAACTCAATTTGTACCGCAATGTAACTCAATTTGTACCGCAATGTAACTCAATTTGTACCGCAATGTAACTCAATTTGTACCGCAATGTAACGCAATTTGTGCCTTAACCTAACCCAAGTTGGGCCTTAACCTAACCCAAGTTGGGCCTTAACCTAACCCAAGTTGGGCCTTAACCTAACCCAAGTTGGGCCTTAACCTAACCCAAGTTGGGCCTTAACCTAACCCAAGTTGGGCCTTAACCTAACCCAAGTTGTGCCTTAACCTAACCCACGTTGTGCCTTAACCTAACCCACGTTGTGCCTTAACCTAACCCACGTTGTGCCTTAACCTAACCCACGTTGTGCCTTAACCTAACCCACGTTGTGCCTTAACCTAACCCACGTTGTGCCTTAACCTAACCCACGTTGTGCCCTAACCTAACCCACGTTGTGCCCTAACCTAACCCACGTTGTGCCTTAACCTAACCCACGTTGTGCCTTAACCTAACCCACGTTGTGCCTTAACCTAACCCACGTTGTGCCTTAACCTAACCCACGTTGTGCCTTAACCTAACCCACGTTGTGCCTTAACCTAACCCACGTTGTGCCTTAACCTAACCCACGTTGTGCCTTAACCTAACCCACGTTGTGCCTTAACCTAACCCACGTTGTGCCTTAACCTAACCCACGTTGTGCCTTAACCTAACCCACGTTGTGCCTTAACCTAACCCACGTTGTGCCTTAACCTAACCCACGTTGTGCCTTAACCTAACCCACGTTGTGCCTTAACCTAACCCACGTTGTGCCTTAACCTAACCCACGTTGTGCCTTAACCTAACCCAAGTTGTGCCTTAACCTAACCCACGTTGTGCCTTAACCTAACCCACGTTGTGCCTTAACCTGCTCTGTAATTGGCATATGACACGTTACATTAATCCAGTGTTGTCTAACCACAACCCTCTGAATATAGTTCGCTACTCGCACCGCCCACCCTCTTGTGTATCGTTTCATGTTCAACACTTCGCAAGTGTTGCTTACTTTTTACATGCTCCCGCTGTACACTGTAATGTGGACGACTGCAGGATGTACATCGCCCCCCCCCCTCCCCCCTGCCTTCGCACGCTGGTCGTTCAGGTGCTTGCGTGTTCAATGCCCTTCGCAGCTGTTCACTGGCATTCGCATGTCGAAGCGCTCAGTCTACGTCGTGGTACGGCCTGTGTCCACTGTCCGCTGATGTCGTAAGCTTAACCCTCACATTGTACTGCACATAGGTCCGTATGTACTGAATGATACGCTGTGGCACATGTGTGACCGTACAACGACTGCGCCCAACAACAGCGAACCATACGGTCCAAATGTTGTGCACTCAGCCACGTGCCGTCTCCCCATAACAGCTACATTGCAGTGTGGTACGCCATAGAGACGTGTGGGAGTAACGGACGCCCTGGATGGCGATCAGCATGAGCCGTCTGTTGATGTAGTGGCGCGTGTATTCAAACGTAGTCGTCTCTTCTCACACAGTGTGATAGCATGGTGCACCGCGTTCCACATCTGCGACATGGTACAGATGCTGGTTGACAGTCGGTCTCGTAATGGACATCGCATACGTAGGGGGCCACCTCCCACGCGTTCTCTAGTCGGGCACATTTTGTTGCGTGTATGTGGGCAGACGTAGTGTGTCGTGACACCTAACAGACAGGTATGCAATAATCGTTGCATTTGCAAACTGGGATGGACGTCTCCGTTTGCTGGTGACGTTACGCAAATGAACAACTGGTAAACCCATTGTGGTGCGGTTGTTGTTGCTGGAGGTAAATCAGTAAGGGCAAATCTGTGTGTGAAGCGATACGCGGCGGTGGCTGGGTGGGACCGTCCCCGGCCGGTGAGGGGGGGCCGCCCGGCGTGCTGGCCGCGCGGTGCGTGGGCGCACGCGCTACAGCCGGCTGGTGGGGGCGCCCAGTGGCAGGCGCGCCGGCCGACGGACGCGGCAGGCGGCGCAGCTGCGCGCCGGGGCACCCTGCGCGCGGCGCCGGGCGGCCAAAGTGGGTCCTCGCGGGCCCGGTGCGAAGCGCGGTGGACATCTGCAGTGTGCTGGTCCGACTGAGGACTGTGTGCGTTGAGGATGCGCCGCCGCCCGGCACTCGGCGCCGCGACGCCGTCTGCTGCTCGGTCGCCCCAGCGGTTCTCGCTGGTGGTTTGTATCGCAGTTGTGCAGACGTGTTGGCACGTGCGCTGTGCTGGGAGAGTTCGCTTCGGCACCCACGTGGGGCCTTTGCCCTTCTGTGGCGCTGGCGTTGGAGCTGCCGGTCACCGTAGGTGGCGCGTGTTGTCTCCCGCCGGCAATGCCACGACAGCACGCTCCCGGGCCTCTGTCGGCAGCGGCAAGCTCAGTTGGGAGCACGGGTGGTCGCACCTAAAGCGTCTACTCGCCTAACTCCGGGCGA
>NC_064628.1:412634910-412637410 GCF_023864275.1 Schistocerca cancellata
AGTGTTGCTTACTTTTTACATGCTCCCGCTGTACACTGTAATGTGGACGACTGCAGGATGTACATCGCCCCCCCCCCTCCCCCCTGCCTTCGCACGCTGGTCGTTCAGGTGCTTGCGTGTTCAATGCCCTTCGCAGCTGTTCACTGGCATTCGCATGTCGAAGCGCTCAGTCTACGTCGTGGTACGGCCTGTGTCCACTGTCCGCTGATGTCGTAAGCTTAACCCTCACATTGTACTGCACATAGGTCCGTATGTACTGAATGATACGCTGTGGCACATGTGTGACCGTACAACGACTGCGCCCAACAACAGCGAACCATACGGTCCAAATGTTGTGCACTCAGCCACGTGCCGTCTCCCCATAACAGCTACATTGCAGTGTGGTACGCCATAGAGACGTGTGGGAGTAACGGACGCCCTGGATGGCGATCAGCATGAGCCGTCTGTTGATGTAGTGGCGCGTGTATTCAAACGTAGTCGTCTCTTCTCACACAGTGTGATAGCATGGTGCACCGCGTTCCACATCTGCGACATGGTACAGATGCTGGTTGACAGTCGGTCTCGTAATGGACATCGCATACGTAGGGGGCCACCTCCCACGCGTTCTCTAGTCGGGCACATTTTGTTGCGTGTATGTGGGCAGACGTAGTGTGTCGTGACACCTAACAGACAGGTATGCAATAATCGTTGCATTTGCAAACTGGGATGGACGTCTCCGTTTGCTGGTGACGTTACGCAAATGAACAACTGGTAAACCCATTGTGGTGCGGTTGTTGTTGCTGGAGGTAAATCAGTAAGGGCAAATCTGTGTGTGAAGCGATACGCGGCGGTGGCTGGGTGGGACCGTCCCCGGCCGGTGAGGGGGGGCCGCCCGGCGTGCTGGCCGCGCGGTGCGTGGGCGCACGCGCTACAGCCGGCTGGTGGGGGCGCCCAGTGGCAGGCGCGCCGGCCGACGGACGCGGCAGGCGGCGCAGCTGCGCGCCGGGGCACCCTGCGCGCGGCGCCGGGCGGCCAAAGTGGGTCCTCGCGGGCCCGGTGCGAAGCGCGGTGGACATCTGCAGTGTGCTGGTCCGACTGAGGACTGTGTGCGTTGAGGATGCGCCGCCGCCCGGCACTCGGCGCCGCGACGCCGTCTGCTGCTCGGTCGCCCCAGCGGTTCTCGCTGGTGGTTTGTATCGCAGTTGTGCAGACGTGTTGGCACGTGCGCTGTGCTGGGAGAGTTCGCTTCGGCACCCACGTGGGGCCTTTGCCCTTCTGTGGCGCTGGCGTTGGAGCTGCCGGTCACCGTAGGTGGCGCGTGTTGTCTCCCGCCGGCAATGCCACGACAGCACGCTCCCGGGCCTCTGTCGGCAGCGGCAAGCTCAGTTGGGAGCACGGGTGGTCGCACCTAAAGCGTCTACTCGCCTAACTCCGGGCGATTGCGCCTCTCTCGAACCCGACCAAGTACTTAGGACGGCGCTGCGCGCCGCCGGGACCTGAGAGGGTTTCGAGGTGTATTGTGCAGGGGAGCTCAGCCTCCTCCTGTTTGCAGAATAATTGAGCGGACGCTTGCGTGTTCGCGCGGGCCCCTGGGACACACTCCCGGGCGGCCGGCTGCTCAGCTCTAGTTGACGCAGCTCCCTGGTTGATCCTGCCAGTAGTCATATGCTTGTCTCAAAGATTAAGCCATGCATGTCTCAGTACAAGCCGCATTAAGGTGAAACCGCGAATGGCTCATTAAATCAGTTATGGTTCCTTAGATCGTACCCACGTTACTTGGATAACTGTGGTAATTCTAGAGCTAATACATGCAAACAGAGTCCCGACCAGAGATGGAAGGGACGCTTTTATTAGATCAAAACCAATCGGTCGGCTCGTCCGGTCCGTTTGCCTTGGTGACTCTGAATAACTTTGGGCTGATCGCACGGTCCTCGTACCGGCGACGCATCTTTCAAATGTCTGCCTTATCAACTGTCGATGGTAGGTTCTGCGCCTACCATGGTTGTAACGGGCAACGGGGAATCAGGGTTCGATTCCGGAGAGGGAGCCTGAGAAACGGCTACCACATCCAAGGAAGGCAGCAGGCGCGCAAATTACCCACTCCCGGCACGGGGAGGTAGTGACGAAAAATAACGATACGGGACTCATCCGAGGCCCCGTAATCGGAATGAGTACACTTTAAATCCTTTAACGAGTATCTATTGGAGGGCAAGTCTGGTGCCAGCAGCCGCGGTAATTCCAGCTCCAATAGCGTATATTAAAGTTGTTGCGGTTAAAAAGCTCGTAGTTGGATTTGTGTCCCACGCTGTTGGTTCACCGCCCGTCGGTGTTTAACTGGCATGTATCGTGGGACGTCCTGCCGGTGGGGCGAGCCGAAGGCGTGCGACCGCCTCGTGCGTGTTCGTGCGTCCCGAGGCGGACCCCGTTGAAATCCTACCAAGGTGCTCTTTATTGAGTGTCTGGGTGGGCCGGCACGTTTACTTTGAGCAAATTAGAGTGCTTAAAGCAGGCAAGCCCGCCT
>NC_064628.1:412644910-412649910 GCF_023864275.1 Schistocerca cancellata
ATCGGACGACACTACGTCCACCATGTCGCGCGCACCACAAAAACAAAATACCGCACTCTGCAAGTCTCCCGCAACATGACCTGCTGCACCGACGATACCGCCATCTATGAGACGCCACGCCGACTACGACATCGCTAGGTCCCACAGTGCCCATTTTCCGACGCCACCCACAAAGCCTGCACCATCTGTCCACGACAGGAGCCCCAACGCCAGTGCCTGCGTCGCACGAAGTAGTCAACCGACAATCACTCCACCCGCACCCGCACGTGGCCCACCCCAACCGCCCAAATCGCAACCCAAGCGGATGAACGGCGGACTATTCCCGCACTCGTACGTTGCAATCCACCCCTATATCTTGCGTTTCATGAAGAGTTATATCCAATATGCCAAATTCCCGCTGTCCCTATACATGCTGTAAGTCTGTGCACACAATATGAACCACACCTCAGCGAGACACTCTATCACACATTACTCTCTGCCTGTAACAGACACAGATACAATATGTAAGCACCAGCATGGACCAACGTCCGGTGCATCCTCTCCGCCACAGTACACCATCCACACTATGATAACCACACCAGGGGGTTCAATTATAAAATAGAATATCCCACCCGTCCGACATCCACAATTGCTCAGATAAGCCACCAACACCCACACATGTCCTACACAGGGGTGCACCCAACACCACCACACTGCCTCCTGTTACAGCACAGAAACAATGGCAGGAATGAATCGCACAGGTCTGCCACTCCCTTGCCGTAACCACAGACGCGGCGCGCCTCCAGTCACGAGCGAAAAGCGCATCCTGACGAGACATAACTGCTGTCACATACTGACGCTGCCTCAGACATCCACTTACGATGATCACTACCAACGAACCTCGGCCCCCCCCCCCCAACACACTATCTCTTACCACGTTGTGTACTGTAATCCAACCCATTTCGCACCTTAACCTAACCCATTTTGCACCTTAACCTAACCAAATTTGTAACGCAATTTGTACCGCAATGTAACGCAATTTGTACCGCAATGTAACGCAATTTGTACCGCAATGTAACGCAATTTGTACCGCAATGTAACTCAATTTGTACCGCAATGTAACTCAATTTGTACCGCAATGTAACTCAATTTGTACCGAAATGTAACTCAAATTGTACCGCAATGTAACGCAATTTGTGCCTTAACCTAACCCAAGTTGGGCCTTAACCTAACCCAAGTTGGGCCTTAACCTAACCCAAGTTGGGCCTTAACCTAACCCAAGTTGGGCCTTAACCTAACCCAAGTTGGGCCTTAACCTAACCCAAGTTGGGCCTTAACCTAACCCAAGTTGGGCCTTAACCTAACCCAAGTTGGGCCTTAACCTAACCCAAGTTGTGCCTTAACCTAACCCACGTTGTGCCTTAACCTAACCCACGTTGTGCCTTAACCTAACCCACGTTGTGCCTTAACCTAACCCACGTTGTGCCTTAACCTAACCCACGTTGCGCCTTAACCTAACCCACGTTGTGCCTTAACCTAACCCACGTTGTGCCTTAACCTAACCCACGTTGTGCCCTAACCTAACCCACGTTGTGCCTTAACCTAACCCACGTTGTGCCTTAACCTAACCCACGTTGTGCCTTAACCTAACCCACGTTGTGCCTTAACCTAACCCACGTTGTGCCTTAACCTAACCCACGTTGTGCCTTAACCTAACCCACGTTGTGCCTTAACCTAACCCACGTTGTGCCTTAACCTAACCCACGTTGTGCCTTAACCTAACCCACGTTGTGCCTTAACCTAACCCACGTTGTGCCTTAACCTAACCCACGTTGTGCCTTAACCTAACCCACGTTGTGCCTTAACCTAACCCACGTTGTGCCTTAACCTAACCCACGTTGTGCCTTAACCTAACCCAAGTTGTGCCTTAACCTAACCCACGTTGTGCCTTAACCTAACCCACGTTGTGCCTTAACCTGCTCTGTAATTGGCATATGACACGTTACATTAATCCAGTGTTGTCTAACCACAACCCTCTGAATATAGTTCGCTACTCGCACCGCCCACCCTCTTGTGTATCGTTTCATGTTCAACACTTCGCAAGTGTTGCTTACTTTTTACATGCTCCCGCTGTACACTGTAATGTGGACGACTGCAGGATGTACATCGCCCCCCCCCCTCCCCCCTGCCTTCGCACGCTGGTCGTTCAGGTGCTTGCGTGTTCAATGCCCTTCGCAGCTGTTCACTGGCATTCGCATGTCGAAGCGCTCAGTCTACGTCGTGGTACGGCCTGTGTCCACTGTCCGCTGACGTCGTAAGCTTAACCCTCACATTGTACTGCACATAGGTCCGTATGTACTGAATGATACGCTGTGGCACATGTGTGACCGTACAACGACTGCGCCCAACAACAGCGAACCATACGGTCCAAATGTTGTGCACTCAGCCACGTGCCGTCTCCCCATAACAGCTACATTGCAGTGTGGTACGCCATAGAGACGTGTGGGAGTAACGGACGCCCTGGATGGCGATCAGCATGAGCCGTCTGTTGATGTAGTGGCGCGTGTATTCAAACGTAGTCGTCTCTTCTCACACAGTGTGATAGCATGGTGCACCGCGTTCCACATCTGCGACATGGTACAGATGCTGGTTGACAGTCGGTCTCGTAATGGACATCGCATACGTAGGGGGCCACCTCCCACGCGTTCTCTAGTCGGGCACATTTTGTTGCGTGTATGTGGGCAGACGTAGTGTGTCGTGACACCTAACAGACAGGTATGCAATAATCGTTGCATTTGCAAACTGGGATGGACGTCTCCGTTTGCTGGTGACGTTACGCAAATGAACAACTGGTAAACCCATTGTGGTGCGGTTGTTGTTGCTGGAGGTAAATCAGTAAGGGCAAATCTGTGTGTGAAGCGATACGCGGCGGTGGCTGGGTGGGACCGTCCCCGGCCGGTGAGGGGGGGCCGCCCGGCGTGCTGGCCGCGCGGTGCGTGGGCGCACGCGCTACAGCCGGCTGGTGGGGGCGCCCAGTGGCAGGCGCGCCGGCCGACGGACGCGGCAGGCGGCGCAGCTGCGCGCCGGGGCACCCTGCGCGCGGCGCCGGGCGGCCAAAGTGGGTCCTCGCGGGCCCGGTGCGAAGCGCGGTGGACATCTGCAGTGTGCTGGTCCGACTGAGGACTGTGTGCGTTGAGGATGCGCCGCCGCCCGGCACTCGGCGCCGCGACGCCGTCTGCTGCTCGGTCGCCCCAGCGGTTCTCGCTGGTGGTTTGTATCGCAGTTGTGCAGACGTGTTGGCACGTGCGCTGTGCTGGGAGAGTTCGCTTCGGCACCCACGTGGGGCCTTTGCCCTTCTGTGGCGCTGGCGTTGGAGCTGCCGGTCACCGTAGGTGGCGCGTGTTGTCTCCCGCCGGCAATGCCACGACAGCACGCTCCCGGGCCTCTGTCGGCAGCGGCAAGCTCAGTTGGGAGCACGGGTGGTCGCACCTAAAGCGTCTACTCGCCTAACTCCGGGCGATTGCGCCTCTCTCGAACCCGACCAAGTACTTAGGACGGCGCTGCGCGCCGCCGGGACCTGAGAGGGTTTCGAGGTGTATTGTGCAGGGGAGCTCAGCCTCCTCCTGTTTGCAGAATAATTGAGCGGACGCTTGCGTGTTCGCGCGGGCCCCTGGGACACACTCCCGGGCGGCCGGCTGCTCAGCTCTAGTTGACGCAGCTCCCTGGTTGATCCTGCCAGTAGTCATATGCTTGTCTCAAAGATTAAGCCATGCATGTCTCAGTACAAGCCGCATTAAGGTGAAACCGCGAATGGCTCATTAAATCAGTTATGGTTCCTTAGATCGTACCCACGTTACTTGGATAACTGTGGTAATTCTAGAGCTAATACATGCAAACAGAGTCCCGACCAGAGATGGAAGGGACGCTTTTATTAGATCAAAACCAATCGGTCGGCTCGTCCGGTCCGTTTGCCTTGGTGACTCTGAATAACTTTGGGCTGATCGCACGGTCCTCGTACCGGCGACGCATCTTTCAAATGTCTGCCTTATCAACTGTCGATGGTAGGTTCTGCGCCTACCATGGTTGTAACGGGTAACGGGGAATCAGGGTTCGATTCCGGAGAGGGAGCCTGAGAAACGGCTACCACATCCAAGGAAGGCAGCAGGCGCGCAAATTACCCACTCCCGGCACGGGGAGGTAGTGACGAAAAATAACGATACGGGACTCATCCGAGGCCCCGTAATCGGAATGAGTACACTTTAAATCCTTTAACGAGTATCTATTGGAGGGCAAGTCTGGTGCCAGCAGCCGCGGTAATTCCAGCTCCAATAGCGTATATTAAAGTTGTTGCGGTTAAAAAGCTCGTAGTTGGATTTGTGTCCCACGCTGTTGGTTCACCGCCCGTCGGTGTTTAACTGGCATGTATCGTGGGACGTCCTGCCGGTGGGGCGAGCCGAAGGCGTGCGACCGCCTCGTGCGTGTTCGTGCGTCCCGAGGCGGACCCCGTTGAAATCCTACCAAGGTGCTCTTTATTGAGTGTCTGGGTGGGCCGGCACGTTTACTTTGAACAAATTAGAGTGCTTAAAGCAGGCAAGCCCGCCTGAATACTGTGTGCATGGAATAATGGAATAGGACCTCGGTTCTATTTTGTTGGTTTTCGGAACCCGAGGTAATGATTAATAGGGACAGGCGGGGGCATTCGTATTGCGACGTTAGAGGTGAAATTCTTGGATCGTCGCAAGACGAACAGAAGCGAAAGCATTTGCCAAGTATGTTTTCATTAATCAAGAACGAAAGTTAGAGGTTCGAAGGCGATCAGATACCGCCCTAGTTCTAACCATAAACGATGCCAGCCAGCGATCCGCCGCAGTTCCTCCGATGACTCGGCGGGCAGCCTCCGGGAAACCAAAGCTTTTGGGTTCCGGGGGAAGTATGGTTGCAAAGCTGAAACTTAAAGGAATTGACGGAAGGGCACCACCAGGAGTGGAGCCTGCGGCTTAATTTGACTCAACACGGGAAAC
>NC_064628.1:412657410-412659910 GCF_023864275.1 Schistocerca cancellata
CTAACCCATTTTGCACCTTAACCTAACCAAATTTGTAACGCAATTTGTACCGCAATGTAACGCAATTTGTACCGCAATGTAACGCAATTTGTACCGCAATGTAACGCAATTTGTACCGCAATGTAACTCAATTTGTACCGCAATGTAACTCAATTTGTACCGCAATGTAACTCAATTTGTACCGCAATGTAACTCAATTTGTACCGCAATGTAACGCAATTTGTGCCTTAACCTAACCCAAGTTGGGCCTTAACCTAACCCAAGTTGGGCCTTAACCTAACCCAAGTTGGGCCTTAACCTAACCCAAGTTGGGCCTTAACCTAACCCAAGTTGGGCCTTAACCTAACCCAAGTTGGGCCTTAACCTAACCCAAGTTGGGCCTTAACCTAACCCAAGTTGTGCCTTAACCTAACCCACGTTGTGCCTTAACCTAACCCACGTTGTGCCTTAACCTAACCCACGTTGTGCCTTAACCTAACCCACGTTGTGCCTTAACCTAACCCACGTTGTGCCTTAACCTAACCCACGTTGTGCCTTAACCTAACCCACGTTGTGCCCTAACCTAACCCACGTTGTGCCTTAACCTAACCCACGTTGTGCCTTAACCTAACCCACGTTGTGCCTTAACCTAACCCACGTTGTGCCTTAACCTAACCCACGTTGTGCCTTAACCTAACCCACGTTGTGCCTTAACCTAACCCACGTTGTGCCTTAACCTAACCCACGTTGTGCCTTAACCTAACCCACGTTGTGCCTTAACCTAACCCACGTTGTGCCTTAACCTAACCCACGTTGTGCCTTAACCTAACCCACGTTGTGCCTTAACCTAACCCACGTTGTGCCTTAACCTAACCCACGTTGTGCCTTAACCTAACCCACGTTGTGCCTTAACCTAACCCACGTTGTGCCTTAACCTAACCCAAGTTGTGCCTTAACCTAACCCACGTTGTGCCTTAACCTAACCCACGTTGTGCCTTAACCTGCTCTGTAATTGGCATATGACACGTTACATTAATCCAGTGTTGTCTAACCACAACCCTCTGAATATAGTTCGCTACTCGCACCGCCCACCCTCTTGTGTATCGTTTCATGTTCAACACTTCGCAAGTGTTGCTTAATTTTTACATGCTCCCGCTGTACACTGTAATGTGGACGACTGCAGGATGTACATCGCCCCCCCCCCCCTCCCCCCAGCCTTCGCACGCTGGTCGTTCAGGTGCTTGCGTGTTCAATGCCCTTCGCAGCTGTTCACTGGCATTCGCATGTCGAAGCGCTCAGTCTACGTCGTGGTACGGCCTGTGTCCACTGTCCGCTGATGTCGTAAGCTTAACCCTCACATTGTACTGCACATAGGTCCGTATGTACTGAATGATACGCTGTGGCACATGTGTGACCGTACAACGACTGCGCCCAACAACAGCGAACCATACGGTCCAAATGTTGTGCACTCAGCCACGTGCCGTCTCCCCATAACAGCTACATTGCAGTGTGGTACGCCATAGAGACGTGTGGGAGTAACGGACGCCCTGGATGGCGATCAGCATGAGCCGTCTGTTGATGTAGTGGCGCGTGTATTCAAACGTAGTCGTCTCTTCTCACACAGTGTGATAGCATGGTGCACCGCGTTCCACATCTGCGACATGGTACAGATGCTGGTTGACAGTCGGTCTCGTAATGGACATCGCATACGTAGGGGGCCACCTCCCACGCGTTCTCTAGTCGGGCACATTTTGTTGCGTGTATGTGGGCAGACGTAGTGTGTCGTGACACCTAACAGACAGGTATGCAATAATCGTTGCATTTGCAAACTGGGATGGACGTCTCCGTTTGCTGGTGACGTTACGCAAATGAACAACTGGTAAACCCATTGTGGTGCGGTTGTTGTTGCTGGAGGTAAATCAGTAAGGGCAAATCTGTGTGTGAAGCGATACGCGGCGGTGGCTGGGTGGGACCGTCCCCGGCCGGTGAGGGGGGGCCGCCCGGCGTGCTGGCCGCGCGGTGCGTGGGCGCACGCGCTACAGCCGGCTGGTGGGGGCGCCCAGTGGCAGGCGCGCCGGCCGACGGACGCGGCAGGCGGCGCAGCTGCGCGCCGGGGCACCCTGCGCGCGGCGCCGGGCGGCCAAAGTGGGTCCTCGCGGGCCCGGTGCGAAGCGCGGTGGACATCTGCAGTGTGCTGGTCCGACTGAGGACTGTGTGCGTTGAGGATGCGCCGCCGCCCGGCACTCGGCGCCGCGACGCCGTCTGCTGCTCGGTCTCCCCAGCGGTTCTCGCTGGTGGTTTGTATCGCAGTTGTGCAGACGTGTTGGCACGTGCGCTGTGCTGGGAGAGTTCGCTTCGGCACCCACGTGGGGCCTTTGCCCTTCTGTGGCGCTGGCGTTGGAGCTGCCGGTCACCGTAGGTGGCGCGTGTTGTCTCCCGCCGGCAATGCCACGACAGCACGCTCCCGGGCCTCTGTCGGCAGCGGCAAGCTCAGTTGGGAGCACGGGTGGTCGCACCTAAA
>NC_064628.1:412664910-412667410 GCF_023864275.1 Schistocerca cancellata
GAAGAGCACCGCAGTTGCGGCGGTGTCCCGATCTTCCCCTCGGACCTTGAAAATCCGGGAGAGGGCCACGTGGAGGTGTCGCGCCGGTTCGTACCCATATCCGCAGCAGGTCTCCAAGGTGAAGAGCCTCTAGTCGATAGAATAATGTAGGTAAGGGAAGTCGGCAAATTGGATCCGTAACTTCAGGATAAGGATTGGCTCTGAGGATCGGGGCGTGTCGGGCTTGGTCGGGAAGTGGGTCAGCGCTAACGTGCCGGGCCTGGGCGAGGTGAGTGCCGTAGGGGTGCCGGTAAGTGCGGGCGTTTAGCGCGGGCGTGGTCTGCTCTCGCCGTTGGTTGGCCTCGTGCTGGCCGGCGGTGCAGGATGCGCGCGCCTGCGCGGCGTTCGTGCCCCGGTGCTTCAACCTGCGCGCAGGATCCGAGCTCGGTCCCGTGCCTTGGCCTCCCACGGATCTTCCTTGCTGCGAGGCCGCGTCCGCCTTAGCGTGCTCCTCCGGGGGCGCGCGGGTGCGCGGATTCTCTTCGGCCGCCATTCAACGATCAACTCAGAACTGGCACGGACTGGGGGAATCCGACTGTCTAATTAAAACAAAGCATTGCGATCAGCTCCTAGCCGGCCAACCGGCCGTGCCGAAGATCTTGTAACTGTTGCAGCTATCTACGCCTGTAGTGAGTGTCATCGTAGCTTCACCACCAAGACCGGTCTCGGGGTCCATCGCCGCCGCCAACACCTTGCGGCCGCCAACGCGGAGATCGTCACGGAGAGGCATCGCGCGAGGTGGACGGAGGAAGAAGTCCTGTCGCTCGCCAAGGCAGAGGCCGAACTGTTCCTTGAGAGGGACGCCCGGTTCTTCTTTGTCAATCAAGAACTCATCAGGATGTTCCCCGACCGAACGCTCGAGGCAATCAAGTGCCGACGGCGGCAAGCTGCCCACAAGCAGCTTGTCCGCCAATTCATGGAGGCGCTTGAGATCGGTCGGGGGGAAGAGCCGGCGTCCCGCCGGGGAGCAGCGAGCCCGCTGCCTGACGCGGGCGAGGCCGCTGCGCCGCCTGTCGACGCAGCCGAGGACTTCGCGGCCGACACCACCGGGCTGCCGCCGGAGGGGCCGACTGACGCCGCCATCTGGGAGCATCTGGCGGGGCTACCTGCTTCCGCCCAGCGTTTCTCTGCCCTGGATCGAGTCATTGGTCTAGGGCGGGGCACGCCGCCCGATGTCATCCTGGGCATGCTCCCGGATGCCCTTGCGTCGGTCGGGTCCAGAGGGGAGAGATCGATCACCAGGACACAGCGGCCGCGCCAACCATCTAAGCGGCCGCCTGCAGCGCCGCCGACGCAGAAGCGCAAGCGGCGCCGCTGGGAGTATGCGAGAACGCAGGATGCCTTCCGAAGGTCGCGTGCACGTTGCGTGCGCGGCCTCTTGGATGGCACCCTGCTCCAGCCGCCACCTGCCATCCCTGGTCTGCTGGACTTCTGGGCGGACCTCTTCACAAAGAAGCCCATCTCCACCGCGGGCTTCATTCGTGACCGCCTCCTCCCGCACTCGGAGCCTGTCGCTCTCGAGTGCCTATGGGGGCCGGTCACACATGAGGAGGTCGCCGCCGCGTTGCCGCCCAGGGGATCAGCTGCCGGGCCGGACGGCCTTACCCCAGCGGAGTTGCGGCGCCTGCCGCACGAAGTCCTGGTGAAAGTGATGAATCTCTTCCTTCTGGCCCGCGCCCTTCCGGAACGCCTGCTTCGCGCGCGGACGTCCCTTCTCCCGAAAACGGCTGCACCAACATCCCCCGCTGACTTTCGCCCCATTACGGTCTGCTCGGTGCTGGCGCGGACCTTTCACAAGGTTCTCGCGTCACGCCTGATGCGCGCTTGTGCTGTGGACGAACGTCAGCGGGCATTCATCCCTCGTGATGGGATGTTGGAAAACACGTTCATCTTGGACACCGCCCTCACCGACGCAGTTCGCTCCTGCCGCTCTGTCTTTGTGGCATCGATCGACGTATCTAAGGCATTCGATTCGGTAGATCATGCTGCCCTTCGCCCTGTGCTGAAGGCGCATGGCCTGCCGGATTGTTTTGTCGGGTATGTCGAGCGGTGCTACGAGGGCAGCACGACAGTGATAGCGGACGGCGCCGGCGTGGGCGTGTCTGTGCAGCCAGCACGGGGCGTTCGCCAGGGCGATCCCCTCTCCCCCCTCCTGTTCAACTTTGCGGTGGACTACGTTTTAGGCCAGCTGCCCTCTCACATCGGAGCTCGGATCCTCGGCCGCAGGGTCAACGCTGCGGCCTTTGCAGATGACGTCTTGCTGTTTGCAGCGACCCCGAGGGGCTTGCAGTCCCTCATCGATGCAGCTACCGCAGCCCTCGCACACCTGGGGCTGCAGATCAACGCCCGGAAGTGTTTCACCCTCGCCTTAGTCGCGTCAGGGCGCGAGAAGAAGGTGAAGGTGGACAGCAATGTCACCTTCACAGCAGGCAATACCACCATGCCTGCCCTGCGTGTGGGT
>NC_064628.1:412672410-412677410 GCF_023864275.1 Schistocerca cancellata
CAATGTAACGCAATTTGTGCCTTAACCTAACCCAAGTTGGGCCTTAACCTAACCCAAGTTGGGCCTTAACCTAACCCAAGTTGGGCCTTAACCTAACCCAAGTTGGGCCTTAACCTAACCCAAGTTGGGCCTTAACCTAACCCAAGTTGGGCCTTAACCTAACCCAAGTTGGGCCTTAACCTAACCCAAGTTGTGCCTTAACCTAACCCACGTTGTGCCTTAACCTAACCCACGTTGTGCCTTAACCTAACCCACGTTGTGCCTTAACCTAACCCACGTTGTGCCTTAACCTAACCCACGTTGTGCCTTAACCTAACCCACGTTGTGCCTTAACCTAACCCACGTTGTGCCTTAACCTAACCCACGTTGTGCCTTAACCTAACCCACGTTGTGCCTTAACCTAACCCACGTTGTGCCTTAACCTAACCCACGTTGTGCCTTAACCTAACCCACGTTGTGCCTTAACCTAACCCACGTTGTGCCTTAACCTAACCCACGTTGTGCCTTAACCTAACCCACGTTGTGCCTTAACCTGCTCTGTAATTGGCATATGACACGTTACATTAATCCAGTGTTGTCTAACCACAACCCTCTGAATATAGTTCGCTACTCGCACCGCCCACCCTCTTGTGTATCGTTTCATGTTCAACACTTCGCAAGTGTTGCTTACTTTTTAGATGCTCCCGCTGTACACTGTAATGTGGACGACTGCAGGATGTACATCGCCCCCCCCCTCCCCCCTGCCTTCGCACGCTGGTCGTTCAGGTGCTTGCGTGTTCAATGCCCTTCGCAGCTGTTCACTGGCATTCGCATGTCGAAGCGCTCAGTCTACGTCGTGGTACGGCCTGTGTCCACTGTCCGCTGATGTCGTAAGCTTAACCCTCACATTGTACTGCACATAGGTCCGTATGTACTGAATGATACGCTGTGGCACATGTGTGACCGTACAACGACTGCGCCCAACAACAGCGAACCATACGGTCCAAATGTTGTGCACTCAGCCACGTGCCGTCTCCCCATAACAGCTACATTGCAGTGTGGTACGCCATAGAGACGTGTGGGAGTAACGGACGCCCTGGATGGCGATCAGCATGAGCCGTCTGTTGATGTAGTGGCGCGTGTATTCAAACGTAGTCGTCTCTTCTCACACAGTGTGATAGCATGGTGCACCGCGTTCCACATCTGCGACATGGTACAGATGCTGGTTGACAGTCGGTCTCGTAATGGACATCGCATACGTAGGGGGCCACCTCCCACGCGTTCTCTAGTCGGGCACATTTTGTTGCGTGTATGTGGGCAGACGTAGTGTGTCGTGACACCTAACAGACAGGTATGCAATAATCGTTGCATTTGCAAACTGGGATGGACGTCTCCGTTTGCTGGTGACGTTACGCAAATGAACAACTGGTAAACCCATTGTGGTGCGGTTGTTGTTGCTGGAGGTAAATCAGTAAGGGCAAATCTGTGTGTGAAGCGATACGCGGCGGTGGCTGGGTGGGACCGTCCCCGGCCGGTGAGGGGGGGCCGCCCGGCGTGCTGGCCGCGCGGTGCGTGGGCGCACGCGCTACAGCCGGCTGGTGGGGGCGCCCAGTGGCAGGCGCGCCGGCCGACGGACGCGGCAGGCGGCGCAGCTGCGCGCCGGGGCACCCTGCGCGCGGCGCCGGGCGGCCAAAGTGGGTCCTCGCGGGCCCGGTGCGAAGCGCGGTGGACATCTGCAGTGTGCTGGTCCGACTGAGGACTGTGTGCGTTGAGGATGCGCCGCCGCCCGGCACTCGGCGCCGCGACGCCGTCTGCTGCTCGGTCGCCCCAGCGGTTCTCGCTGGTGGTTTGTATCGCAGTTGTGCAGACGTGTTGGCACGTGCGCTGTGCTGGGAGAGTTCGCTTCGGCACCCACGTGGGGCCTTTGCCCTTCTGTGGCGCTGGCGTTGGAGCTGCCGGTCACCGTAGGTGGCGCGTGTTGTCTCCCGCCGGCAATGCCACGACAGCACGCTCCCGGGCCTCTGTCGGCAGCGGCAAGCTCAGTTGGGAGCACGGGTGGTCGCACCTAAAGCGTCTACTCGCCTAACTCCGGGCGATTGCGCCTCTCTCGAACCCGACCAAGTACTTAGGACGGCGCTGCGCGCCGCCGGGACCTGAGAGGGTTTCGAGGTGTATTGTGCAGGGGAGCTCAGCCTCCTCCTGTTTGCAGAATAATTGAGCGGACGCTTGCGTGTTCGCGCGGGCCCCTGGGACACACTCCCGGGCGGCCGGCTGCTCAGCTCTAGTTGACGCAGCTCCCTGGTTGATCCTGCCAGTAGTCATATGCTTGTCTCAAAGATTAAGCCATGCATGTCTCAGTACAAGCCGCATTAAGGTGAAACCGCGAATGGCTCATTAAATCAGTTATGGTTCCTTAGATCGTACCCACGTTACTTGGATAACTGTGGTAATTCTAGAGCTAATACATGCAAACAGAGTCCCGACCAGAGATGGAAGGGACGCTTTTATTAGATCAAAACCAATCGGTCGGCTCGTCCGGTCCGTTTGCCTTGGTGACTCTGAATAACTTTGGGCTGATCGCACGGTCCTCGTACCGGCGACGCATCTTTCAAATGTCTGCCTTATCAACTGTCGATGGTAGGTTCTGCGCCTACCATGGTTGTAACGGGTAACGGGGAATCAGGGTTCGATTCCGGAGAGGGAGCCTGAGAAACGGCTACCACATCCAAGGAAGGCAGCAGGCGCGCAAATTACCCACTCCCGGCACGGGGAGGTAGTGACGAAAAATAACGATACGGGACTCATCCGAGGCCCCGTAATCGGAATGAGTACACTTTAAATCCTTTAACGAGTATCTATTGGAGGGCAAGTCTGGTGCCAGCAGCCGCGGTAATTCCAGCTCCAATAGCGTATATTAAAGTTGTTGCGGTTAAAAAGCTCGTAGTTGGATTTGTGTCCCACGCTGTTGGTTCACCGCCCGTCGGTGTTTAACTGGCATGTATCGTGGGACGTCCTGCCGGTGGGGCGAGCCGAAGGCGTGCGACCGCCTCGTGCGTGTTCGTGCGTCCCGAGGCGGACCCCGTTGAAATCCTACCAAGGTGCTCTTTATTGAGTGTCTGGGTGGGCCGGCACGTTTACTTTGAACAAATTAGAGTGCTTAAAGCAGGCAAGCCCGCCTGAATACTGTGTGCATGGAATAATGGAATAGGACCTCGGTTCTATTTTGTTGGTTTTCGGAACCCGAGGTAATGATTAATAGGGACAGGCGGGGGCATTCGTATTGC
Organism: Schistocerca cancellata; assembly: GCF_023864275.1. Lineage (NCBI taxonomy): Eukaryota > Metazoa > Arthropoda > Insecta > Orthoptera > Acrididae > Schistocerca > Schistocerca cancellata. Next base: position 412,675,674 of record NC_064628.1, read on the forward strand.
GACGTTAGAGGTGAAATTCTTGGATCGTCGCAAGACGAACAGAAGCGAAAGCATTTGCCAAGTATGTTTTCATTAATCAAGAACGAAAGTTAGAGGTTCGAAGGCGATCAGATACCGCCCTAGTTCTAACCATAAACGATGCCAGCCAGCGATCCGCCGCAGTTCCTCCGATGACTCGGCGGGCAGCCTCCGGGAAACCAAAGCTTTGGGGTTCCGGGGGAAGTATGGTTGCAAAGCTGAAACTTAAAGGAATTGACGGAAGGGCACCACCAGGAGTGGAGCCTGCGGCTTAATTTGACTCAACACGGGAAACCTCACCAGGCCCGGACACCGGAAGGATTGACAGATTGATAGCTCTTTCTTGATTCGGTGGGTGGTGGTGCATGGCCGTTCTTAGTTGGTGGAGCGATTTGTCTGGTTAATTCCGATAACGAACGAGACTCTAGCCTGCTAACTAGTCGCGTGACATCCTTCGTGCTGTCAGCGATTACTTTTCTTCTTAGAGGGACAGGCGGCTTCTAGCTGCACGAGATTGAGCAATAACAGGTCTGTGATGCCCTTAGATGTTCTGGGCCGCACGCGCGCTACACTGAAGGAATCAGCGTGTCTTCCTAGGCCGAAAGGTCGGGGTAACCCGCTGAACCTCCTTCGTGCTAGGGATTGGGGCTTGCAATTGTTCCCCATGAACGAGGAATTCCCAGTAAGCGCGAGTCATAAGCTCGCGTTGATTACGTCCCTGCCCTTTGTACACACCGCCCGTCGCTACTACCGATTGAATGATTTAGTGAGGTCTTCGGACTGGTACGCGGCATCGACTCTGTCGTTGCCGATGCTACCGGAAAGATGACCAAACTTGATCATTTAGAGGAAGTAAAAGTCGTAACAAGGTTTCCGTAGGTGAACCTGCGGAAGGATCATTACCGACTAGACTGCATGTCTTTCGATGTGCGTGTCGTGTCGCGCAACACGCTACCTGTACGGCAGCAGCCGTGCGCCGCGTGCGGAACCACGCGTGCCTCTCAAAACTAACTGAAAAATGTTGTGTGGTACGAGCGCTGAAGCTCTGGAGCGGCTGGCCTGCGGCACCTGGCGCCTGGCGCCGGTTTTGAATGACTTTCGCCCGAGTGCCTGTCCGCTCCGGTGTGGAGCCGTACGACGCCCATCGGCCGTGAGGCCGTTGGACACAGAACGCTGGAACAGGGGCCGTCAAACGCCTCAGTCCCGCCTATGCAACTGTTTTGAAAGAGACAGTGGAAACTAAACAAAAAAGATCACCCAGGACGGTGGATCACTCGGCTCGTGGGTCGATGAAGAACGCAGCAAATTGCGCGTCGACATGTGAACTGCAGGACACATGAACATCGACGTTTCGAACGCACATTGCGGTCCATGGATTCCGTTCCCGGGCCACGTCTGGCTGAGGGTCGGCTACGTATACTGAAGCGCGCGGCGTTTGTCCCGCCTTCGGAGACCTGGGAGTGTCGTGGCCGCCTGTGGGGCCGGCCGCGTCTCCTTAAACGTGCGATGCGCGCCCGTCGCCTGGCGGTTCGCATACCGGTACTTTCTCGGTAGCGTGCACAGCCGGCTGGCGGTGTGGCGTGCGACACCTCGTACAACGACCTCAGAGCAGGCGAGACTACCCGCTGAATTTAAGCATATTACTAAGCGGAGGAAAAGAAACTAACAAGGATTCCCCCAGTAGCGGCGAGCGAACAGGGAAGAGTCCAGCACCGAACC
>NC_064628.1:412682410-412689910 GCF_023864275.1 Schistocerca cancellata
GGCCCAGAAACGACACCTCCATCTACAGGAATCCAACGGAACTACACCAACCATACTGCCAAACCACAGCATCGCCATCTATGACAATGTGACGAAACCACATGCAATAGCCCCATCTACGCGAATCGGACGACACTACGTCCACCATGTCGCGCGCACCACAAAAACAAAATACCGCACTCTGCAAGTCTCCCGCAACATGACCTGCTGCACCGACGATACCGCCATCTATGAGACGCCACGCCGACTACGACATCGCTAGGTCCCACAGTGCCCATTTTCCGACGCCACCCACAAAGCCTGCACCATCTGTCCACGACAGGAGCCCCAACGCCAGTGCCTGCGTCGCACGAAGTAGTCAACCGACAATCACTCCACCCGCACCCGCACGTGGCCCACCCCAACCGCCCAAATCGCAACCCAAGCGGATGAACGGCGGACTCTTCCCGCACTCGTACGTTGCAATCCACCCCTATATCTTGCGTTTCATGAAGAGTTATATCCAATATGCCAAATTCCCGCTGTCCCTATACATGCTGTAAGTCTGTGCACACAATATGAACCACACCTCAGCGAGACACTCTATCACACATTACTCTCTGCCTGTAACAGACACAGATACAATATGTAAGCACCAGCATGGACCAACGTCCGGTGCATCCTCTCCGCCACAGTACACCATCCACACTATGATAACCACACCAGGGGGTTCAATTATAAAATAGAATATCCCACCCGTCCGACATCCACAATTGCTCAGATAAGCCACCAACACCCACACATGTCCTACACAGGGGTGCACCCAACACCACCACACTGCCTCCTGTTACAGCACAGAAACAATGGCAGGAATGAATCGCACAGGTCTGCCACTCCCTTGCCGCAACCACAGACGCGGCGCGCCTCCAGTCACGAGCGAAAAGCGCATCCTGACGAGACATAACTGCTGTCACATACTGACGCTGCCTCAGACATCCACTTACAATGATCACTACCAACGAACCTCGGCCCCCCCCCCCCAACACACTATCTCTTACCACGTTGTGTACTGTAATCCAACCCATTTCGCACCTTAACCTAACCCATTTTGCACCTTAACCTAACCAAATTTGTAACGCAATTTGTACCGCAATGTAACGCAATTTGTACCGCAATGTAACGCAATTTGTACCGCAATGTAACGCAATTTGTACCGCAATGTAACTCAATTTGTACCGCAATGTAACTCAATTTGTACCGCAATGTAACGCAATTTGTGCCTTAACCTAACCCAAGTTGGGCCTTAACCTAACCCAAGTTGGGCCTTAACCTAACCCAAGTTGGGCCTTAACCTAACCCAAGTTGGGCCTTAACCTAACCCAAGTTGGGCCTTAACCTAACCCAAGTTGGGCCTTAACCTAACCCAAGTTGGGCCTTAACCTAACCCAAGTTGGGCCTTAACCTAACCCAAGTTGTGCCTTAACCTAACCCACGTTGTGCCTTAACCTAACCCACGTTGTGCCTTAACCTAACCCACGTTGTGCCTTAACCTAACCCACGTTGTGCCTTAACCTAACCCACGTTGTGCCTTAACCTAACCCACGTTGTGCCTTAACCTAACCCACGTTGTGCCCTAACCTAACCCACGTTGTGCCTTAACCTAACCCACGTTGTGCCTTAACCTAACCCACGTTGTGCCTTAACCTAACCCACGTTGTGCCTTAACCTAACCCACGTTGTGCCTTAACCTAACCCACGTTGTGCCTTAACCTAACCCACGTTGTGCCTTAACCTAACCCACGTTGTGCCTTAACCTAACCCACGTTGTGCCTTAACCTAACCCACGTTGTGCCTTAACCTAACCCACGTTGTGCCTTAACCTAACCCACGTTGTGCCTTAACCTAACCCACGTTGTGCCTTAACCTAACCCACGTTGTGCCTTAACCTAACCCACGTTGTGCCTTAACCTAACCCACGTTGTGCCTTAACCTAACCCAAGTTGTGCCTTAACCTAACCCACGTTGTGCCTTAACCTAACCCACGTTGTGCCTTAACCTGCTCTGTAATTGGCATATGACACGTTACATTAATCCAGTGTTGTCTAACCACAACCCTCTGAATATAGTTCGCTACTCGCACCGCCCACCCTCTTGTGTATCGTTTCATGTTCAACACTTCGCAAGTGTTGCTTACTTTTTACATGCTCCCGCTGTACACTGTAATGTGGACGACTGCAGGATGTACATCGCCCCCCCCCCTCCCCCCTGCCTTCGCACGCTGGTCGTTCAGGTGCTTGCGTGTTCAATGCCCTTCGCAGCTGTTCACTGGCATTCGCATGTCGAAGCGCTCAGTCTACGTCGTGGTACGGCCTGTGTCCACTGTCCGCTGATGTCGTAAGCTTAACCCTCACATTGTACTGCACATAGGTCCGTATGTACTGAATGATACGCTGTGGCACATGTGTGACCGTACAACGACTGCGCCCAACAACAGCGAACCATACGGTCCAAATGTTGTGCACTCAGCCACGTGCCGTCTCCCCATAACAGCTACATTGCAGTGTGGTACGCCATAGAGACGTGTGGGAGTAACGGACGCCCTGGATGGCGATCAGCATGAGCCGTCTGTTGATGTAGTGGCGCGTGTATTCAAACGTAGTCGTCTCTTCTCACACAGTGTGATAGCATGGTGCACCGCGTTCCACATCTGCGACATGGTACAGATGCTGGTTGACAGTCGGTCTCGTAATGGACATCGCATACGTAGGGGGCCACCTCCCACGCGTTCTCTAGTCGGGCACATTTTGTTGCGTGTATGTGGGCAGACGTAGTGTGTCGTGACACCTAACAGACAGGTATGCAATAATCGTTGCATTTGCAAACTGGGATGGACGTCTCCGTTTGCTGGTGACGTTACGCAAATGAACAACTGGTAAACCCATTGTGGTGCGGTTGTTGTTGCTGGAGGTAAATCAGTAAGGGCAAATCTGTGTGTGAAGCGATACGCGGCGGTGGCTGGGTGGGACCGTCCCCGGCCGGTGAGGGGGGGCCGCCCGGCGTGCTGGCCGCGCGGTGCGTGGGCGCACGCGCTACAGCCGGCTGGTGGGGGCGCCCAGTGGCAGGCGCGCCGGCCGACGGACGCGGCAGGCGGCGCAGCTGCGCGCCGGGGCACCCTGCGCGCGGCGCCGGGCGGCCAAAGTGGGTCCTCGCGGGCCCGGTGCGAAGCGCGGTGGACATCTGCAGTGTGCTGGTCCGACTGAGGACTGTGTGCGTTGAGGATGCGCCGCCGCCCGGCACTCGGCGCCGCGACGCCGTCTGCTGCTCGGTCGCCCCAGCGGTTCTCGCTGGTGGTTTGTATCGCAGTTGTGCAGACGTGTTGGCACGTGCGCTGTGCTGGGAGAGTTCGCTTCGGCACCCACGTGGGGCCTTTGCCCTTCTGTGGCGCTGGCGTTGGAGCTGCCGGTCACCGTAGGTGGCGCGTGTTGTCTCCCGCCGGCAATGCCACGACAGCACGCTCCCGGGCCTCTGTCGGCAGCGGCAAGCTCAGTTGGGAGCACGGGTGGTCGCACCTAAAGCGTCTACTCGCCTAACTCCGGGCGATTGCGCCTCTCTCGAACCCGACCAAGTACTTAGGACGGCGCTGCGCGCCGCCGGGACCTGAGAGGGTTTCGAGGTGTATTGTGCAGGGGAGCTCAGCCTCCTCCTGTTTGCAGAATAATTGAGCGGACGCTTGCGTGTTCGCGCGGGCCCCTGGGACACACTCCCGGGCGGCCGGCTGCTCAGCTCTAGTTGACGCAGCTCCCTGGTTGATCCTGCCAGTAGTCATATGCTTGTCTCAAAGATTAAGCCATGCATGTCTCAGTACAAGCCGCATTAAGGTGAAACCGCGAATGGCTCATTAAATCAGTTATGGTTCCTTAGATCGTACCCACGTTACTTGGATAACTGTGGTAATTCTAGAGCTAATACATGCAAACAGAGTCCCGACCAGAGATGGAAGGGACGCTTTTATTAGATCAAAACCAATCGGTCGGCTCGTCCGGTCCGTTTGCCTTGGTGACTCTGAATAACTTTGGGCTGATCGCACGGTCCTCGTACCGGCGACGCATCTTTCAAATGTCTGCCTTATCAACTGTCGATGGTAGGTTCTGCGCCTACCATGGTTGTAACGGGTAACGGGGAATCAGGGTTCGATTCCGGAGAGGGAGCCTGAGAAACGGCTACCACATCCAAGGAAGGCAGCAGGCGCGCAAATTACCCACTCCCGGCACGGGGAGGTAGTGACGAAAAATAACGATACGGGACTCATCCGAGGCCCCGTAATCGGAATGAGTACACTTTAAATCCTTTAACGAGTATCTATTGGAGGGCAAGTCTGGTGCCAGCAGCCGCGGTAATTCCAGCTCCAATAGCGTATATTAAAGTTGTTGCGGTTAAAAAGCTCGTAGTTGGATTTGTGTCCCACGCTGTTGGTTCACCGCCCGTCGGTGTTTAACTGGCATGTATCGTGGGACGTCCTGCCGGTGGGGCGAGCCGAAGGCGTGCGACCGCCTCGTGCGTGTTCGTGCGTCCCGAGGCGGACCCCGTTGAAATCCTACCAAGGTGCTCTTTATTGAGTGTCTGGGTGGGCCGGCACGTTTACTTTGAACAAATTAGAGTGCTTAAAGCAGGCAAGCCCGCCTGAATACTGTGTGCATGGAATAATGGAATAGGACCTCGGTTCTATTTTGTTGGTTTTCGGAACCCGAGGTAATGATTAATAGGGACAGGCGGGGGCATTCGTATTGCGACGTTAGAGGTGAAATTCTTGGATCGTCGCAAGACGAACAGAAGCGAAAGCATTTGCCAAGTATGTTTTCATTAATCAAGAACGAAAGTTAGAGGTTCGAAGGCGATCAGATACCGCCCTAGTTCTAACCATAAACGATGCCAGCCAGCGATCCGCCGCAGTTCCTCCGATGACTCGGCGGGCAGCCTCCGGGAAACCAAAGCTTTTGGGTTCCGGGGGAAGTATGGTTGCAAAGCTGAAACTTAAAGGAATTGACGGAAGGGCACCACCAGGAGTGGAGCCTGCGGCTTAATTTGACTCAACACGGGAAACCTCACCAGGCCCGGACACCGGAAGGATTGACAGATTGATAGCTCTTTCTTGATTCGGTGGGTGGTGGTGCATGGCCGTTCTTAGTTGGTGGAGCGATTTGTCTGGTTAATTCCGATAACGAACGAGACTCTAGCCTGCTAACTAGTCGCGTGACATCCTTCGTGCTGTCAGCGATTACTTTTCTTCTTAGAGGGACAGGCGGCTTCTAGCCGCACGAGATTGAGCAATAACAGGTCTGTGATGCCCTTAGATGTTCTGGGCCGCACGCGCGCTACACTGAAGGAATCAGCGTGTCTTCCTAGGCCGAAAGGTCGGGGTAACCCGCTGAACCTCCTTCGTGCTAGGGATTGGGGCTTGCAATTGTTCCCCATGAACGAGGAATTCCCAGTAAGCGCGAGTCATAAGCTCGCGTTGATTACGTCCCTGCCCTTTGTACACACCGCCCGTCGCTACTACCGATTGAATGATTTAGTGAGGTCTTCGGACTGGTACGCGGCATCGACTCTGTCGTTGCCGATGCTACCGGAAAGATGACCAAACTTGATCATTTAGAGGAAGTAAAAGTCGTAACAAGGTTTCCGTTGGTGAACCTGCGGAAGGATCATTACCGACTAGACTGCATGTCTTTCGATGTGCGTGTCGTGTCGCGCAACACGCTACCTGTACGGCAGCAGCCGTGCGCCGCGTGCGGAACCACGCGTGCCTCTCAAAACTAACTGAAAAATGTTGTGTGGTACGAGCGCTGAAGCTCTGGAGCGGCTGGCCTGCGGCACCTGGCGCCTGGCGCCGGTTTTGAATGACTTTCGCCCGAGTGCCTGTCCGCTCCGGTGTGGAGCCGTACGACGCCCATCGGCCGTGAGGCCGTTGGACACAGAACGCTGGAACAGGGGCCGTCAAACGCCTCAGTCCCGCCTATGCAACTGTTTTGAAAGAGACAGTGGAAACTAAACAAAAAAGATCACCCAGGACGGTGGATCACTCGGCTCGTGGGTCGATGAAGAACGCAGCAAATTGCGCGTCGACATGTGAACTGCAGGACACATGAACATCGACGTTTCGAACGCACATTGCGGTCCATGGATTCCGTTCCCGGGCCACGTCTGGCTGAGGGTCGGCTACGTATACTGAAGCGCGCGGCGTTTGTCCCGCCTTCGGAGACCTGGGAGTGTCGTGGCCGCCTGTGGGGCCGGCCGCGTCTCCTTAAACGTGCGATGCGCGCCCGTCGCCTGGCGGTTCGCATACCGGTACTTTCTCGGTAGCGTGCACAGCCGGCTGGCGGTGTGGCGTGCGACACCTCGTACAACGACCTCAGAGCAGGCGAGACTACCCGCTGAATTTAAGCATATTACTAAGCGGAGGAAAAGAAACTAACAAGGATTCCCCCAGTAGCGGCGAGCGAACAGGGAAGAGTCCAGCACCGAACCCCGCAGGCTGCCGCCTGTCGTGGCATGTGGTGTTTGGGAGGGTCCACTACCCCGACGCCTCGCGCCGAGCCCAAGTCCAACTTGAATGAGGCCACGGCCCGTAGAGGGTGCCAGGCCCGTAGCGGCCGGTGCGAGCGTCGGCGGGACCTCTCCTTCGAGTCGGGTTGCTTGAGAGTGCAGCTCCAAGTGGGTGGTAAACTCCATCTGAGACTAAATATGACCACGAGACCGATAGCGAACAAGTACCGTGAGGGAAAGTTGAAAAGAACTTTGAAGAGAGAGTTCAAAAGTACGTGAAACCGTTCTGGGGTAAACGTGAGAAGTCCGAAAGGTCGAACGGGTGAGATTCACGCCCATCCGGCCACTGGCTCCCGCCCTCGGCAGATGGGGCCGGCCGCCCGCGCGGAGCAATCCGCGGCGGGGTCGTGTCCGGTTGCCTTTCCACTCGCCGCGGGGTGGGGCCGTTCCGGTGTGCGGTGGGCCGCACTTCTCCCCTAGTAGGACGTCGCGACCCGCTGGGTGCCGGCCTACGGCCCGGGTGCGCAGCCTGTCCTTCCGCGGGCCTCGGTTCGCGTCTGTTGGGCAGAGCCCCGGTGTCCTGGCTGGCTGCTCGGCGGTATATCTGGAGGAGTCGATTCGCCCCTTTGGGCGCTCGGGCTCCCGGCAAGCGCGCGCGGTTCTTCCCGGATGACGGACCTACCTGGCCCGGCCCCGGACCCGCGCCGCTGTTGGCTCGGGATGCTCTCGGGCGGAATAATCGCTCCCGTCAGCGGCGCTTCAGCTTTGGACAATTTCACGACCCGTCTTGAAACACGGACCAAGGAGTCTAACATGTGCGCGAGTCATTGGGCTGTACGAAACCTAAAGGCGTAATGAAAGTGAAGGTCTCGCCTTGCGCGGGCCGAGGGAGGATGGGGCTTCCCCGCCCTTCACGGGGCGGCGGCCTCCGCACTCCCGGGGCGTCTCGTCCTCATTGCGAGGTGAGGCGCACCTAGA
>NC_064628.1:412694910-412697410 GCF_023864275.1 Schistocerca cancellata
CAACGAACCTCGGCCCCCCCCCCCCCCCAACACACTATCTCTTACCACGTTGTGTACTGTAATCCAACCCATTTCGCACTTAACCTAACCCATTTTGCACCTTAACCTAACCAAATTTGTAACGCAATTTGTACCGCAATGTAACGCAATTTGTACCGCAATGTAACGCAATTTGTACCGCAATGTAACGCAATTTGTACCGCAATGTAACTCAATTTGTACCGCAATGTAACTCAATTTGTACCGCAATGTAACTCAATTTGTACCGCAATGTAACTCAATTTGTACCGCAATGTAACGCAATTTGTGCCTTAACCTAACCCAAGTTGGGCCTTAACCTAACCCAAGTTGGGCCTTAACCTAACCCAAGTTGGGCCTTAACCTAACCCAAGTTGGGCTTTAACCTAACCCAAGTTGGGCCTTAACCTAACCCAAGTTGGGCCTTAACCTAACCCAAGTTGGGCCTTAACCTAACCCAAGTTGGGCCTTAACCTAACCCAAGTTGTGCCTTAACCTAACCCACGTTGTGCCTTAACCTAACCCACGTTGTGCCTTAACCTAACCCACGTTGTGCCTTAACCTAACCCACGTTGTGCCTTAACCTAACCCACGTTGTGCCTTAACCTAACCCACGTTGTGCCTTAACCTAACCCACGTTGTGCCCTAACATAACCCACGTTGTGCCTTAACCTAACCCACGTTGTGCCTTAACCTAACCCACGTTGTGCCTTAACCTAACCCACGTTGTGCCTTAACCTAACCCACGTTGTGCCTTAACCTAACCCACGTTGTGCCTTAACCTAACCCACGTTGTGCCTTAACCTAACCCACGTTGTGCCTTAACCTAACCCACGTTGTGCCTTAACCTAACCCACGTTGTGCCTTAACCTAACCCACGTTGTGCCTTAACCTAACCCACGTTGTGCCTTAACCTAACCCACGTTGTGCCTTAACCTAACCCACGTTGTGCCTTAACCTAACCCACGTTGTGCCTTAACCTAACCCAAGTTGTGCCTTAACCTAACCCACGTTGTGCCTTAACCTAACCCACGTTGTGCCTTAACCTGCTCTGTAATTGGCATATGACACGTTACATTAATCCAGTGTTGTCTAACCACAACCCTCTGAATATAGTTCGCTACTCGCACCGCCCACCCTCTTGTGTATCGTTTCATGTTCAACACTTCGCAAGTGTTGCTTACTTTTTACATGCTCCCGCTGTACACTGTAATGTGGACGACTGCAGGATGTACATCGCCCCCCCCCCTCCCCCCTGCCTTCGCACGCTGGTCGTTCAGGTGCTTGCGTGTTCAATGCCCTTCGCAGCTGTTCACTGGCATTCGCATGTCGAAGCGCTCAGTCTACGTCGTGGTACGGCCTGTGTCCACTGTCCGCTGATGTCGTAAGCTTAACCCTCACATTGTACTGCACATAGGTCCGTATGTACTGAATGATACGCTGTGGCACATGTGTGACCGTACAACGACTGCGCCCAACAACAGCGAACCATACGGTCCAAATGTTGTGCACTCAGCCACGTGCCGTCTCCCCATAACAGCTACATTGCAGTGTGGTACGCCATAGAGACGTGTGGGAGTAACGGACGCCCTGGATGGCGATCAGCATGAGCCGTCTGTTGATGTAGTGGCGCGTGTATTCAAACGTAGTCGTCTCTTCTCACACAGTGTGATAGCATGGTGCACCGCGTTCCACATCTGCGACATGGTACAGATGCTGGTTGACAGTCGGTCTCGTAATGGACATCGCATACGTAGGGGGCCACCTCCCACGCGTTCTCTAGTCGGGCACATTTTGTTGCGTGTATGTGGGCAGACGTAGTGTGTCGTGACACCTAACAGACAGGTATGCAATAATCGTTGCATTTGCAAACTGGGATGGACGTCTCCGTTTGCTGGTGACGTTACGCAAATGAACAACTGGTAAACCCATTGTGGTGCGGTTGTTGTTGCTGGAGGTAAATCAGTAAGGGCAAATCTGTGTGTGAAGCGATACGCGGCGGTGGCTGGGTGGGACCGTCCCCGGCCGGTGAGGGGGGGCCGCCCGGCGTGCTGGCCGCGCGGTGCGTGGGCGCACGCGCTACAGCCGGCTGGTGGGGGCGCCCAGTGGCAGGCGCGCCGGCCGACGGACGCGGCAGGCGGCGCAGCTGCGCGCCGGGGCACCCTGCGCGCGGCGCCGGGCGGCCAAAGTGGGTCCTCGCGGGCCCGGTGCGAAGCGCGGTGGACATCTGCAGTGTGCTGGTCCGACTGAGGACTGTGTGCGTTGAGGATGCGCCGCCGCCCGGCACTCGGCGCCGCGACGCCGTCTGCTGCTCGGTCGCCCCAGCGGTTCTCGCTGGTGGTTTGTATCGCAGTTGTGCAGACGTGTTGGCACGTGCGCTGTGCTGGGAGAGTTCGCTTCGGCACCCACGTGGGGCCTTTGCCCTTCTGTGGCGCTGGCGTTGGAGCTGCCGGTCACCGTAGGTGGCGCGTGTTGTCTCCCG
>NC_064628.1:412702410-412704910 GCF_023864275.1 Schistocerca cancellata
GGGAAGAGTTTTCTTTTCTGCATGAGCGTTCGAGTTCCCTGGAATCCTCTAGCAGGGAGATAGGGTTTGGAACGCGAAGAGCACCGCAGTTGCGGCGGTGTCCCGATCTTCCCCTCGGACCTTGAAAATCCGGGAGAGGGCCACGTGGAGGTGTCGCGCCGGTTCGTACCCATATCCGCAGCAGGTCTCCAAGGTGAAGAGCCTCTAGTCGATAGAATAATGTAGGTAAGGGAAGTCGGCAAATTGGATCCGTAACTTCGGGATAAGGATTGGCTCTGAGGATCGGGGCGTGTCGGGCTTGGTCGGGAAGTGGGTCAGCGCTAACGTGCCGGGCCTGGGCGAGGTGAGTGCCGTAGGGGTGCCGGTAAGTGCGGGCGTTTAGCGCGGGCGTGGTCTGCTCTCGCCGTTGGTTGGCCTCGTGCTGGCCGGCGGTGCAGGATGCGCGCGCCTGCGCGGCGTTCGTGCCCCGGTGCTTCAACCTGTGCGCAGGATCCGAGCTCGGTCCCGTGCCTTGGCCTCCCACGGATCTTCCTTGCTGCGAGGCCGCGTCCGCCTTAGCGTGCTCCTCCGGGGGCGCGCGGGTGCGCGGATTCTCTTCGGCCGCCATTCAACGATCAACTCAGAACTGGCACGGACTGGGGGAATCCGACTGTCTAATTAAAACAAAGCATTGCGATGGCCCTAGCGGGTGTTGACGCAATGTGATTTCTGCCCAGTGCTCTGAATGTCAACGTGAAGAAATTCAAGCAAGCGCGGGTAAACGGCGGGAGTAACTATGACTCTCTGCTGCTGCTGCGAGGTGCCTTCCTTGGGTTGTAGTTACAGGGAGAGTGATGCGCAATACATGGGCCTAGCCCTCTTAGCCTCTCCTCTCCTGCGGTCTTCTCCCCTTCTCGTGGGCCCGCTGATTTTCGCAGAGTGGAAGACCGCACCAGGGGCTTGGGGGGGTTACCAGCCCCCCCTCGCATTATCCCTTTCAAGTTGGGGGCAGCAGACAAATAAATACGAGTGGTGGCCCTTCCGCTGAAGGTGCCACCCCAGCTTCCCCAGCTCCTAGCCGGCCAACCGGCCGTGCCGAAGATCTTGTAACTGTTGCAGCTATCTACGCCTGTAGTGAGTGCCACCGCAGCTTCACCACCAAGAACGGTCTCGGGGTCCATCGCCGCCGCCAACACCTTGCGGCCGCCAACGCGGAGATCGTCACGGAGAGGCATCGCGCGAGGTGGACGGAGGAAGAAGTCCTATCGCTCGCCAAGGCAGAGGCCGAACTGTTCCTTGAGAGGGACGCCCGGTTCTTCTTTGTCAATCAAGAACTCATCAGGATGTTCCCCGACCGAACGCTCGAAGCAATCAAGTGCCGACGGCGGCAAGCTGCCCACAAGCAGCTTGTCCGCCAATTCATGGAGGCGCTTGAGATCGGTCGGGGGGAAGAGCCGGCGTCCCGCCGGGGAGCAGCGAGCCCGCTGCCTGACGCGGGCGAGGCCGCTGCGCCGCCTGTCGACGCAGCCGAGGACTTCGCGGCCGACACCACCGGGCCGCCGCCGGTGGGGCCGACTGACGCCGCCATCTGGGAGCATCTGGCGGGGCTACCTGCTTCCGCCCAGCGTTTCTCTGCCCTGGATCGAGTCATTGGTCTAGGGCGGGGCACGCCGCCCGATGTCATCCTGGGCATGCTCCCGGATGCCCTTGCGTCGGTCGGGTCCAGAGGGGAGAGATCGATCACCAGGACACAGCGGCCGCGCCAACCATCTAAGCGGCCGCCTGCAGCGCCGCCGACGCAGAAGCGCAAGCGGCGCCGCTGGGAGTATGCGAGAACGCAGGATGCCTTCCGAAGGTCGCGTGCACGTTGCGTGCGCGGCCTCTTGGATGGCACCCTGCTCCAGCCGCCACCTGCCATCCCTGGTGTGCTGGACTTCTGGGCGGACCTCTTCACTAAGAAGCCCATCTCCACCGCGGGCTTCATTCGTGACCGCCTCCTCCCGCACTCGGAGCCTGTCGCTCTCGAGTGCCTATGGGGGCCGGTCACACATGAGGAGGTCGCCGCCGCGTTGCCGCCCAGGGGATCAGCGGCCGGGCCGGACGGCCTTACCCCAGCGGAGTTGCGGCGCCTGCCGCACGAAGTCCTGGTGAAAGTGATGAATCTCTTCCTTCTGGCCCGCGCCCTTCCGGAACGCCTGCTTCGCGCGCGGACGTCCCTTCTCCCGAAAACGGCTGCACCAACATCCCCCGCTGACTTTCGCCCCATTACGGTCTGCTCGGTGCTGGCGCGGACCTTTCACAAGGTTCTCGCGTCACGCCTGATGCGCGCTTGTGCTGTGGACGAACGTCAGCGGGCATTCATCCCTCGTGATGGGATGTTGGAAAATACGTTCATCTTGGACACCGCCCTCACCGACGCAGTTCGCTCCTGCCGCTCTGTCTTTGTGGCATCGATCGACGTATCTAAGGCATTCGATTCGGTAGATCATGCTGCCCTTCGCCCTGTGCTTAAGGCGCATGG
>NC_064628.1:412709910-412712410 GCF_023864275.1 Schistocerca cancellata
CAACCACAGACGCGGCGCGCCTCCAGTCACGAGCGAAAAGCGCATCCTGACGAGACATAACTGCTGTCACATACTGACGCTGCCTCAGACATCCACTTACAATGATCACTACCAACGAACCTCGGCCCCCCCCCCCAACACACTATCTCTTACCACGTTGTGTACTGTAATCCAACCCATTTCGCACCTTAACCTAACCCATTTTGCACCTTAACCTAACCAAATTTGTAACGCAATTTGTACCGCAATGTAACGCAATTTGTACCGCAATGTAACGCAATTTGTACCGCAATGTAACGCAATTTGTACCGCAATGTAACTCAATTTGTACCGCAATGTAACTCAATTTGTACCGCAATGTAACTCAATTTGTACCGCAATGTAACTCAATTTGTACCGCAATGTAACGCAATTTGTGCCTTAACCTAACCCAAGTTGGGCCTTAACCTAACCCAAGTTGGGCCTTAACCTAACCCAAGTTGGGCCTTAACCTAACCCAAGTTGGGCCTTAACCTAACCCAAGTTGGGCCTTAACCTAACCCAAGTTGGGCCTTAACCTAACCCAAGTTGGGCCTTAACCTAACCCAAGTTGGGCCTTAACCTAACCCAAGTTGTGCCTTAACCTAACCCACGTTGTGCCTTAACCTAACCCACGTTGTGCCTTAACCTAACCCACGTTGTGCCTTAACCTAACCCACGTTGTGCCTTAACCTAACCCACGTTGTGCCTTAACCTAACCCACGTTGTGCCCTAACCTAACCCACGTTGTGCCCTAACCTAACCCACGTTGTGCCCTAACCTAACCCACGTTGTGCCCTAACCTAACCCACGTTGTGCCTTAACCTAACCCACGTTGTGCCTTAACCTAACCCACGTTGTGCCTTAACCTAACCCACGTTGTGCCTTAACCTAACCCACGTTGTGCCTTAACCTAACCCACGTTGTGCCTTAACCTAACCCACGTTGTGCCTTAACCTAACCCACGTTGTGCCTTAACCTAACCCACGTTGTGCCTTAACCTAACCCACGTTGTGCCTTAACCTAACCCACGTTGTGCCTTAACCTAACCCACGTTGTGCCTTAACCTAACCCACGTTGTGCCTTAACCTAACCCACGTTGTGCCTTAACCTAACCCACGTTGTGCCTTAACCTAACCCACGTTGTGCCTTAACCTAACCCACGTTGTGCCTTAACCTGCTCTGTAATTGGCATATGACACGTTACATTAATCCAGTGTTGTCTAACCACAACCCTCTGAATATAGTTCGCTACTCGCACCGCCCACCCTCTTGTGTATCGTTTCATGTTCAACACTTCGCAAGTGTTGCTTACTTTTTACATGCTCCCGCTGTACACTGTAATGTGGACGACTGCAGGATGTACATCGCCCCCCCCCCCTCCCCCCTGCCTTCGCACGCTGGTCGTTCAGGTGCTTGCGTGTTCAATGCCCTTCGCAGCTGTTCACTGGCATTCGCATGTCGAAGCGCTCAGTCTACGTCGTGGTACGGCCTGTGTCCACTGTCCGCTGATGTCGTAAGCTTAACCCTCACATTGTACTGCACATAGGTCCGTATGTACTGAATGATACGCTGTGGCACATGTGTGACCGTACAACGACTGCGCCCAACAACAGCGAACCATACGGTCCAAATGTTGTGCACTCAGCCACGTGCCGTCTCCCCATAACAGCTACATTGCAGTGTGGTACGCCATAGAGACGTGTGGGAGTAACGGACGCCCTGGATGGCGATCAGCATGAGCCGTCTGTTGATGTAGTGGCGCGTGTATTCAAACGTAGTCGTCTCTTCTCACACAGTGTGATAGCATGGTGCACCGCGTTCCACATCTGCGACATGGTACAGATGCTGGTTGACAGTCGGTCTCGTAATGGACATCGCATACGTAGGGGGCCACCTCCCACGCGTTCTCTAGTCGGGCACATTTTGTTGCGTGTATGTGGGCAGACGTAGTGTGTCGTGACACCTAACAGACAGGTATGCAATAATCGTTGCATTTGCAAACTGGGATGGACGTCTCCGTTTGCTGGTGACGTTACGCAAATGAACAACTGGTAAACCCATTGTGGTGCGGTTGTTGTTGCTGGAGGTAAATCAGTAAGGGCAAATCTGTGTGTGAAGCGATACGCGGCGGTGGCTGGGTGGGACCGTCCCCGGCCGGTGAGGGGGGGCCGCCCGGCGTGCTGGCCGCGCGGTGCGTGGGCGCACGCGCTACAGCCGGCTGGTGGGGGCGCCCAGTGGCAGGCGCGCCGGCCGACGGACGCGGCAGGCGGCGCAGCTGCGCGCCGGGGCACCCTGCGCGCGGCGCCGGGCGGCCAAAGTGGGTCCTCGCGGGCCCGGTGCGAAGCGCGGTGGACATCTGCAGTGTGCTGGTCCGACTGAGGACTGTGTGCGTTGAGGATGCGCCGCCGCCCGGCACTCGGCGCCGCGACGCCGTCTGCTGCTCGGTCGCCCCAGCGGTTCTCGCTGGTGGTTTGTATCG
>NC_064628.1:412722410-412724910 GCF_023864275.1 Schistocerca cancellata
AACGCAATTTGTGCCTTAACCTAACCCAAGTTGGGCCTTAACCTAACCCAAGTTGGGCCTTAACCTAACCCAAGTTGGGCCTTAACCTAACCCAAGTTGGGCCTTAACCTAACCCAAGTTGGGCCTTAACCTAACCCAAGTTGGGCCTTAACCTAACCCAAGTTGGGCCTTAACCTAACCCAAGTTGGGCCTTAACCTAACCCAAGTTGGGCCTTAACCTAACCCAAGTTGTGCCTTAACCTAACCCACGTTGTGCCTTAACCTAACCCACGTTGTGCCTTAACCTAACCCACGTTGTGCCTTAACCTAACCCACGTTGTGCCTTAACCTAACCCACGTTGTGCCTTAACCTAACCCACGTTGTGCCTTAACCTAACCCACGTTGTGCCTTAACCTAACCCACGTTGTGCCCTAACCTAACCCACGTTGTGCCTTAACCTAACCCACGTTGTGCCTTAACCTAACCCACGTTGTGCCTTAACCTAACCCACGTTGTGCCTTAACCTAACCCACGTTGTGCCTTAACCTAACCCACGTTGTGCCTTAACCTAACCCACGTTGTGCCTTAACCTAACCCACGTTGTGCCTTAACCTAACCCACGTTGTGCCTTAACCTAACCCACGTTGTGCCTTAACCTAACCCACGTTGTGCCTTAACCTAACCCACGTTGTGCCTTAACCTAACCCACGTTGTGCCTTAACCTAACCCACGTTGTGCCTTAACCTAACCCACGTTGTGCCTTAACCTAACCCAAGTTGTGCCTTAACCTAACCCACGTTGTGCCTTAACCTAACCCACGTTGTGCCTTAACCTGCTCTGTAATTGGCATATGACACGTTACATTAATCCAGTGTTGTCTAACCACAACCCTCTGAATATAGTTCGCTACTCGCACCGCCCACCCTCTTGTGTATCGTTTCATGTTCAACACTTCGCAAGTGTTGCTTACTTTTTACATGCTCCCGCTGTACACTGTAATGTGGACGACTGCAGGATGTACATCGCCCCCCCCCCTCCCCCCTGCCTTCGCACGCTGGTCGTTCAGGTGCTTGCGTGTTCAATGCCCTTCGCAGCTGTTCACTGGCATTCGCATGTCGAAGCGCTCAGTCTACGTCGTGGTACGGCCTGTGTCCACTGTCCGCTGATGTCGTAAGCTTAACCCTCACATTGTACTGCACATAGGTCCGTATGTACTGAATGATACGCTGTGGCACATGTGTGACCGTACAACGACTGCGCCCAACAACAGCGAACCATACGGTCCAAATGTTGTGCACTCAGCCACGTGCCGTCTCCCCATAACAGCTACATTGCAGTGTGGTACGCCATAGAGACGTGTGGGAGTAACGGACGCCCTGGATGGCGATCAGCATGAGCCGTCTGTTGATGTAGTGGCGCGTGTATTCAAACGTAGTCGTCTCTTCTCACACAGTGTGATAGCATGGTGCACCGCGTTCCACATCTGCGACATGGTACAGATGCTGGTTGACAGTCGGTCTCGTAATGGACATCGCATACGTAGGGGGCCACCTCCCACGCGTTCTCTAGTCGGGCACATTTTGTTGCGTGTATGTGGGCAGACGTAGTGTGTCGTGACACCTAACAGACAGGTATGCAATAATCGTTGCATTTGCAAACTGGGATGGACGTCTCCGTTTGCTGGTGACGTTACGCAAATGAACAACTGGTAAACCCATTGTGGTGCGGTTGTTGTTGCTGGAGGTAAATCAGTAAGGGCAAATCTGTGTGTGAAGCGATACGCGGCGGTGGCTGGGTGGGACCGTCCCCGGCCGGTGAGGGGGGGCCGCCCGGCGTGCTGGCCGCGCGGTGCGTGGGCGCACGCGCTACAGCCGGCTGGTGGGGGCGCCCAGTGGCAGGCGCGCCGGCCGACGGACGCGGCAGGCGGCGCAGCTGCGCGCCGGGGCACCCTGCGCGCGGCGCCGGGCGGCCAAAGTGGGTCCTCGCGGGCCCGGTGCGAAGCGCGGTGGACATCTGCAGTGTGCTGGTCCGACTGAGGACTGTGTGCGTTGAGGATGCGCCGCCGCCCGGCACTCGGCGCCGCGACGCCGTCTGCTGCTCGGTCGCCCCAGCGGTTCTCGCTGGTGGTTTGTATCGCAGTTGTGCAGACGTGTTGGCACGTGCGCTGTGCTGGGAGAGTTCGCTTCGGCACCCACGTGGGGCCTTTGCCCTTCTGTGGCGCTGGCGTTGGAGCTGCCGGTCACCGTAGGTGGCGCGTGTTGTCTCCCGCCGGCAATGCCACGACAGCACGCTCCCGGGCCTCTGTCGGCAGCGGCAAGCTCAGTTGGGAGCACGGGTGGTCGCACCTAAAGCGTCTACTCGCCTAACTCCGGGCGATTGCGCCTCTCTCGAACCCGACCAAGTACTTAGGACGGCGCTGCGCGCCGCCGGGACCTGAGAGGGTTTCGAGGTGTATTGTGCAGGGGAGCTCAGCCTCCTCCTGTTTGCAGAATAATTGAGCGGACGCTTGCGTGTTCGCGC
>NC_064628.1:412734910-412737410 GCF_023864275.1 Schistocerca cancellata
CCCCCTGCCTTCGCACGCTGGTCGTTCAGGTGCTTGCGTGTTCAATGCCCTTCGCAGCTGTTCACTGGCATTCGCATGTCGAAGCGCTCAGTCTACGTCGTGGTACGGCCTGTGTCCACTGTCCGCTGATGTCGTAAGCTTAACCCTCACATTGTACTGCACATAGGTCCGTATGTACTGAATGATACGCTGTGGCACATGTGTGACCGTACAACGACTGCGCCCAACAACAGCGAACCATACGGTCCAAATGTTGTGCACTCAGCCACGTGCCGTCTCCCCATAACAGCTACATTGCAGTGTGGTACGCCATAGAGACGTGTGGGAGTAACGGACGCCCTGGATGGCGATCAGCATGAGCCGTCTGTTGATGTAGTGGCGCGTGTATTCAAACGTAGTCGTCTCTTCTCACACAGTGTGATAGCATGGTGCACCGCGTTCCACATCTGCGACATGGTACAGATGCTGGTTGACAGTCGGTCTCGTAATGGACATCGCATACGTAGGGGGCCACCTCCCACGCGTTCTCTAGTCGGGCACATTTTGTTGCGTGTATGTGGGCAGACGTAGTGTGTCGTGACACCTAACAGACAGGTATGCAATAATCGTTGCATTTGCAAACTGGGATGGACGTCTCCGTTTGCTGGTGACGTTACGCAAATGAACAACTGGTAAACCCATTGTGGTGCGGTTGTTGTTGCTGGAGGTAAATCAGTAAGGGCAAATCTGTGTGTGAAGCGATACGCGGCGGTGGCTGGGTGGGACCGTCCCCGGCCGGTGAGGGGGGGCCGCCCGGCGTGCTGGCCGCGCGGTGCGTGGGCGCACGCGCTACAGCCGGCTGGTGGGGGCGCCCAGTGGCAGGCGCGCCGGCCGACGGACGCGGCAGGCGGCGCAGCTGCGCGCCGGGGCACCCTGCGCGCGGCGCCGGGCGGCCAAAGTGGGTCCTCGCGGGCCCGGTGCGAAGCGCGGTGGACATCTGCAGTGTGCTGGTCCGACTGAGGACTGTGTGCGTTGAGGATGCGCCGCCGCCCGGCACTCGGCGCCGCGACGCCGTCTGCTGCTCGGTCGCCCCAGCGGTTCTCGCTGGTGGTTTGTATCGCAGTTGTGCAGACGTGTTGGCACGTGCGCTGTGCTGGGAGAGTTCGCTTCGGCACCCACGTGGGGCCTTTGCCCTTCTGTGGCGCTGGCGTTGGAGCTGCCGGTCACCGTAGGTGGCGCGTGTTGTCTCCCGCCGGCAATGCCACGACAGCACGCTCCCGGGCCTCTGTCGGCAGCGGCAAGCTCAGTTGGGAGCACGGGTGGTCGCACCTAAAGCGTCTACTCGCCTAACTCCGGGCGATTGCGCCTCTCTCGAACCCGACCAAGTACTTAGGACGGCGCTGCGCGCCGCCGGGACCTGAGAGGGTTTCGAGGTGTATTGTGCAGGGGAGCTCAGCCTCCTCCTGTTTGCAGAATAATTGAGCGGACGCTTGCGTGTTCGCGCGGGCCCCTGGGACACACTCCCGGGCGGCCGGCTGCTCAGCTCTAGTTGACGCAGCTCCCTGGTTGATGCTGCCAGTAGTCATATGCTTGTCTCAAAGATTAAGCCATGCATGTCTCAGTACAAGCCGCATTAAGGTGAAACCGCGAATGGCTCATTAAATCAGTTATGGTTCCTTAGATCGTACCCACGTTACTTGGATAACTGTGGTAATTCTAGAGCTAATACATGCAAACAGAGTCCCGACCAGAGATGGAAGGGACGCTTTTATTAGATCAAAACCAATCGGTCGGCTCGTCCGGTCCGTTTGCCTTGGTGACTCTGAATAACTTTGGGCTGATCGCACGGTCCTCGTACCGGCGACGCATCTTTCAAATGTCTGCCTTATCAACTGTCGATGGTAGGTTCTGCGCCTACCATGGTTGTAACGGGTAACGGGGAATCAGGGTTCGATTCCGGAGAGGGAGCCTGAGAAACGGCTACCACATCCAAGGAAGGCAGCAGGCGCGCAAATTACCCACTCCCGGCACGGGGAGGTAGTGACGAAAAATAACGATACGGGACTCATCCGAGGCCCCGTAATCGGAATGAGTACACTTTAAATCCTTTAACGAGTATCTATTGGAGGGCAAGTCTGGTGCCAGCAGCCGCGGTAATTCCAGCTCCAATAGCGTATATTAAAGTTGTTGCGGTTAAAAAGCTCGTAGTTGGATTTGTGTCCCACGCTGTTGGTTCACCGCCCGTCGGTGTTTAACTGGCATGTATCGTGGGACGTCCTGCCGGTGGGGCGAGCCGAAGGCGTGCGACCGCCTCGTGCGTGTTCGTGCGTCCCGAGGCGGACCCCGTTGAAATCCTACCAAGGTGCTCTTTATTGAGTGTCTGGGTGGGCCGGCACGTTTACTTTGAACAAATTAGAGTGCTTAAAGCAGGCAAGCCCGCCTGAATACTGTGTGCATGGAATAATGGAATAGGACCTCGGTTCTATTTTGTTGGTTTTCGGAACCCGAGGTAATGATTAAT
>NC_064628.1:412744910-412747410 GCF_023864275.1 Schistocerca cancellata
CCGTCCGACATCCACAATTGCTCAGATAAGCCACCAACACCCACACATGTCCTACACAGGGGTGCACCCAACACCACCACACTGCCTCCTGTTACAGCACAGAAACAATGGCAGGAATGAATCGCACAGGTCTGCCACTCCCTTGCCGCAACCACAGACGCGGCGCGCCTCCAGTCACGAGCGAAAAGCGCATCCTGACGAGACATAACTGCTGTCACATACTGACGCTGCCTCAGACATCCACTTACAATGATCACTACCAACGAACCTCGGCCCCCCCCCCCCCCAACACACTATCTCTTACCACGTTGTGTACTGTAATCCAACCCATTTCGCACCTTAACCTAACCCATTTTGCACCTTAACCTAACCAAATTTGTAACGCAATTTGTACCGCAATGTAACGCAATTTGTACCGCAATGTAACGCAATTTGTACCGCAATGTAACTCAATTTGTACCGCAATGTAACTCAATTTGTACCGCAATGTAACTCAATTTGTACCGCAATGTAACTCAATTTGTACCGCAATGTAACGCAATTTGTGCCTTAACCTAACCCAAGTTGGGCCTTAACCTAACCCAAGTTGGGCCTTAACCTAACCCAAGTTGGGCCTTAACCTAACCCAAGTTGGGCCTTAACCTAACCCAAGTTGGGCCTTAACCTAACCCAAGTTGGGCCTTAACCTAACCCAAGTTGTGCCTTAACCTAACCCACGTTGTGCCTTAACCTAACCCACGTTGTGCCTTAACCTAACCCACGTTGTGCCTTAACCTAACCCACGTTGTGCCTTAACCTAACCCACGTTGTGCCTTAACCTAACCCACGTTGTGCCTTAACCTAACCCACGTTGTGCCCTAACCTAACCCACGTTGTGCCCTAACCTAACCCACGTTGTGCCTTAACCTAACCCACGTTGTGCCTTAACCTAACCCACGTTGTGCCTTAACCTAACCCACGTTGTGCCTTAACCTAACCCACGTTGTGCCTTAACCTAACCCACGTTGTGCCTTAACCTAACCCACGTTGTGCCTTAACCTAACCCACGTTGTGCCTTAACCTAACCCACGTTGTGCCTTAACCTAACCCACGTTGTGCCTTAACCTAACCCACGTTGTGCCTTAACCTAACCCACGTTGTGCCTTAACCTAACCCACGTTGTGCCTTAACCTAACCCACGTTGTGCCTTAACCTAACCCACGTTGTGCCTTAACCTAACCCAAGTTGTGCCTTAACCTAACCCACGTTGTGCCTTAACCTAACCCACGTTGTGCCTTAACCTGCTCTGTAATTGGCATATGACACGTTACATTAATCCAGTGTTGTCTAACCACAACCCTCTGAATATAGTTCGCTACTCGCACCGCCCACCCTCTTGTGTATCGTTTCATGTTCAACACTTCGCAAGTGTTGCTTACTTTTTACATGCTCCCGCTGTACACTGTAATGTGGACGACTGCAGGATGTACATCGCCCCCCCCCCCTCCCCCCTGCCTTCGCACGCTGGTCGTTCAGGTGCTTGCGTGTTCAATGCCCTTCGCAGCTGTTCACTGGCATTCGCATGTCGAAGCGCTCAGTCTACGTCGTGGTACGGCCTGTGTCCACTGTCCGCTGATGTCGTAAGCTTAACCCTCACATTGTACTGCACATAGGTCCGTATGTACTGAATGATACGCTGTGGCACATGTGTGACCGTACAACGACTGCGCCCAACAACAGCGAACCATACGGTCCAAATGTTGTGCACTCAGCCACGTGCCGTCTCCCCATAACAGCTACATTGCAGTGTGGTACGCCATAGAGACGTGTGGGAGTAACGGACGCCCTGGATGGCGATCAGCATGAGCCGTCTGTTGATGTAGTGGCGCGTGTATTCAAACGTAGTCGTCTCTTCTCACACAGTGTGATAGCATGGTGCACCGCGTTCCACATCTGCGACATGGTACAGATGCTGGTTGACAGTCGGTCTCGTAATGGACATCGCATACGTAGGGGGCCACCTCCCACGCGTTCTCTAGTCGGGCACATTTTGTTGCGTGTATGTGGGCAGACGTAGTGTGTCGTGACACCTAACAGACAGGTATGCAATAATCGTTGCATTTGCAAACTGGGATGGACGTCTCCGTTTGCTGGTGACGTTACGCAAATGAACAACTGGTAAACCCATTGTGGTGCGGTTGTTGTTGCTGGAGGTAAATCAGTAAGGGCAAATCTGTGTGTGAAGCGATACGCGGCGGTGGCTGGGTGGGACCGTCCCCGGCCGGTGAGGGGGGGCCGCCCGGCGTGCTGGCCGCGCGGTGCGTGGGCGCACGCGCTACAGCCGGCTGGTGGGGGCGCCCAGTGGCAGGCGCGCCGGCCGACGGACGCGGCAGGCGGCGCAGCTGCGCGCCGGGGCACCCTGCGCGCGGCGCCGGGCGGCCAAAGTGGGTCCTCGCGGGCCCGGTTTGAAGCGCGGTGGACATCTGCAGTGTGCTGGTCCGACTGAGGACTGTGTGCGTTG
>NC_064628.1:412757410-412759910 GCF_023864275.1 Schistocerca cancellata
CCTAACCCACGTTGTGCCTTAACCTAACCCACGTTGTGCCTTAACCTAACCCACGTTGTGCCTTAACCTAACCCACGTTGTGCCTTAACCTAACCCACGTTGTGCCTTAACCTAACCCACGTTGTGCCTTAACCTAACCCACGTTGTGCCTTAACCTAACCCACGTTGTGCCTTAACCTAACCCACGTTGTGCCTTAACCTAACCCACGTTGTGCCTTAACCTAACCCAAGTTGTGCCTTAACCTAACCCACGTTGTGCCTTAACCTAACCCACGTTGTGCCTTAACCTGCTCTGTAATTGGCATATGACACGTTACATTAATCCAGTGTTGTCTAACCACAACCCTCTGAATATAGTTCGCTACTCGCACCGCCCACCCTCTTGTGTATCGTTTCATGTTCAACACTTCGCAAGTGTTGCTTACTTTTTACATGCTCCCGCTGTACACTGTAATGTGGACGACTGCAGGATGTACATCGCCCCCCCCCCCTCCCCCCTGCCTTCGCACGCTGGTCGTTCAGGTGCTTGCGTGTTCAATGCCCTTCGCAGCTGTTCACTGGCATTCGCATGTCGAAGCGCTCAGTCTACGTCGTGGTACGGCCTGTGTCCACTGTCCGCTGATGTCGTAAGCTTAACCCTCACATTGTACTGCACATAGGTCCGTATGTACTGAATGATACGCTGTGGCACATGTGTGACCGTACAACGACTGCGCCCAACAACAGCGAACCATACGGTCCAAATGTTGTGCACTCAGCCACGTGCCGTCTCCCCATAACAGCTACATTGCAGTGTGGTACGCCATAGAGACGTGTGGGAGTAACGGACGCCCTGGATGGCGATCAGCATGAGCCGTCTGTTGATGTAGTGGCGCGTGTATTCAAACGTAGTCGTCTCTTCTCACACAGTGTGATAGCATGGTGCACCGCGTTCCACATCTGCGACATGGTACAGATGCTGGTTGACAGTCGGTCTCGTAATGGACATCGCATACGTAGGGGGCCACCTCCCACGCGTTCTCTAGTCGGGCACATTTTGTTGCGTGTATGTGGGCAGACGTAGTGTGTCGTGACACCTAACAGACAGGTATGCAATAATCGTTGCATTTGCAAACTGGGATGGACGTCTCCGTTTGCTGGTGACGTTACGCAAATGAACAACTGGTAAACCCATTGTGGTGCGGTTGTTGTTGCTGGAGGTAAATCAGTAAGGGCAAATCTGTGTGTGAAGCGATACGCGGCGGTGGCTGGGTGGGACCGTCCCCGGCCGGTGAGGGGGGGCCGCCCGGCGTGCTGGCCGCGCGGTGCGTGGGCGCACGCGCTACAGCCGGCTGGTGGGGGCGCCCAGTGGCAGGCGCGCCGGCCGACGGACGCGGCAGGCGGCGCAGCTGCGCGCCGGGGCACCCTGCGCGCGGCGCCGGGCGGCCAAAGTGGGTCCTCGCGGGCCCGGTGCGAAGCGCGGTGGACATCTGCAGTGTGCTGGTCCGACTGAGGACTGTGTGCGTTGAGGATGCGCCGCCGCCCGGCACTCGGCGCCGCGACGCCGTCTGCTGCTCGGTCGCCCCAGCGGTTCTCGCTGGTGGTTTGTATCGCAGTTGTGCAGACGTGTTGGCACGTGCGCTGTGCTGGGAGAGTTCGCTTCGGCACCCACGTGGGGCCTTTGCCCTTCTGTGGCGCTGGCGTTGGAGCTGCCGGTCACCGTAGGTGGCGCGTGTTGTCTCCCGCCGGCAATGCCACGACAGCACGCTCCCGGGCCTCTGTCGGCAGCGGCAAGCTCAGTTGGGAGCACGGGTGGTCGCACCTAAAGCGTCTACTCGCCTAACTCCGGGCGATTGCGCCTCTCTCGAACCCGACCAAGTACTTAGGACGGCGCTGCGCGCCGCCGGGACCTGAGAGGGTTTCGAGGTGTATTGTGCAGGGGAGCTCAGCCTCCTCCTGTTTGCAGAATAATTGAGCGGACACTTGCGTGTTCGCGCGGGCCCCTGGGACACACTCCCGGGCGGCCGGCTGCTCAGCTCTAGTTGACGCAGCTCCCTGGTTGATCCTGCCAGTAGTCATATGCTTGTCTCAAAGATTAAGCCATGCATGTCTCAGTACAAGCCGCATTAAGGTGAAACCGCGAATGGCTCATTAAATCAGTTATGGTTCCTTAGATCGTACCCACGTTACTTGGATAACTGTGGTAATTCTAGAGCTAATACATGCAAACAGAGTCCCGACCAGAGATGGAAGGGACGCTTTTATTAGATCAAAACCAATCGGTCGGCTCGTCCGGTCCGTTTGCCTTGGTGACTCTGAATAACTTTGGGCTGATCGCACGGTCCTCGTACCGGCGACGCATCTTTCAAATGTCTGCCTTATCAACTGTCGATGGTAGGTTCTGCGCCTACCATGGTTGTAACGGGTAACGGGGAATCAGGGTTCGATTCCGGAGAGGGAGCCTGAGAAACGGCTACCACATCCAAGGAAGGCAGCAGGCGCGCAAATTACCCACTCCCGG
>NC_064628.1:412764910-412769910 GCF_023864275.1 Schistocerca cancellata
GTAACTATGACTCTCTTAAGGTAGCCAAATGCCTCGTCATCTAATTAGTGACGCGCATGAATGGATTAACGAGATTCCCGCTGTCCCTATCTACTCCGCGTCTTCGTCGCGTGCGGTCGAGCGTCGCGTGCGCTCCCGTTCTTTCGTCGCTTTGGGTGGGTAAAACGTGTGCGATCGATCCGAAATTTGGCACAGAGCTTCGTGTTGTGCCACTACAACCCGTGTAGAAAAATATTCGGTGTCGCTATAACCGTTAGTGAATTATTGTGACATTTGCAAAATTTTAATTTTACGTGTGTTTCGTCGTATAAATGGAGTTTGTGGTGCATGTGAAGTGCTTCGCCGACGCAGACTACATCGCTCGACGCCGCTGATGCATCACCTGCCACGTCAAACAGGTATTTTTATCAGTTTTATCAATAAGTCGATGTTTTTCAAATCCCATTATGTACGTCAATGTCGTGAATTCTCCCCACCTGAGTGGTGCTGAAGGTGCGTAGTAGCCGTATTTCGATTTATAATACACGGTAAAGTGGTTCACTGTGCCTGGAACTGCTTTGTTGGTGGTCATGTGCTGCCCTTCGTCTGCCACGCGTCTTCGCGGGCTCCGCGTGTGTTGAGAAATCCGTTGCCATCCGTCAACTGCCAGTCTTTGTCTAGGTTCCAAGCACACAGCTGTATTCGTGAGGTCTTCCTCTTTCGAATAGTGCCTAAAAAAGTGTGTCTCCCATTGTTAGTTTAAAAGTTACAGGCAATCGTAGCGTAGAACGCGTGCCGCCCTTTGTCTGCCACGCGTCTTCGCGGGCTCCGCGTGTGTTGAGAAATCCGTTGCCATCCGTCTACTGCCAGTCTTTGTCTAGGTTCCAAGCACACAGCTGTATTCGCGAGGTCTTCCTCTATCGAATAGTGCCTAAAAAGTGTGTCTCCCATTGTTAGTTTAAAAGTTACAGGCAATCGTATCGTAGAATGCGTGGTAACCACGTGGCGACCGGAAGTTGCCTATAAAATCCTAAAAACCGGCCGTTGGAAAAAATCTAAGACCTCCAGATCATAGACGTCCTCATGCTCTGTTAGACGATGTAGAAAGATTAGGGTGTTTCATTCACAATTTAGCTGTTATATCTGTTTTCCCTACGGCCGCGCACACGCGTCGCCGAACAGCCGCGCTCGCCAGGTCCGCGTCTGGCCAGCAGTGTAAATAGGGCTAGCGCCTTCTCGTGCAGAGAACTGAGCATCAGAGCAGTATAGCCAGCTTAATCCCTTCCCAAATGGAGTACTTAACCACATACTTACCTTTCACGGATTAAGAAATAACGTCTTTCTTCCGTCACAATCCGCAGTTCCTGCGTGTCTCCGAAAATCGTCTTCTACCATTGAAATGCTAAGGCTTTGGTAAATTGTAAGCGCGCTGTTTTCCTGTCTGACTGCTACCCTTTCGATTCCCAACGAGAAAAGGCTAGGCTTTTTCGATTCCCAACGAGAAAAGCCTAGGCTAGGCTAGTAGATTAGATACTGCTTGTGCAGTATATATTGTTGCTTCTGTTTTGGACGTGTCTACTGTATTTTTGTAGGTTGTATCACTCTGTCTCTTAATATGTCTTCATTGTAGCTAGTTATTTGGTAGGGTAGGAACTACATTTGTAGAAGTAAAGTAGTGGGTGCTGCACAGTCCGCGAGAGCGCGATAATTGTAGGTGAGAAAGTGGAGAGCTCCAAGCGATCGCCCAAGCTTTAAAACTCTGCGGTGCCTTATACTCGTATGCTACTTGATATGATGTCAATAAATTTATTATTTATGTGTTAGGTTAGAAAATTTACTCCCAAAAAGGTAGTTTGCGTGTGTTGCGTGACTGGCGGACGCGTATTCTTTCAAGGACAGAAAACAACTAGGTTATATGTCTCTTTCAAAGTGTGCCTTTACTCTCTTACTTGTCTGTTAGGTTAGGAATTACCTTCGAATAAGTAAAGACATATGTGTCACGTAGTTTGCTAACAAGTGAAAACTTGGGTGATAAGGAGAGCTACAAGCATTTCTCCAAGTAGACAACAGTCTGTTCTCATATTATTCTTGTAGGCTATTGTCTTCTTTTTAACATCATGTCCATATGCTCATTATTAGTGTATTATTAGTGTGATCATTATTAGTGTGTTAGGTTAGGAATATTTGCAGCAAGGTGCATATATTATCCTGCTAGGTTATACGTTTCTCTTTCAAAGTGTGCCCTTACTCACTTACCTGTTTGTTAGTTTAGGAATTACCTTCGCATAAGTAAAGACATGTGTGTCACTTAGCTTGCGAGGAAGTACAAACTTAGGTGAGGAAAAGGAGAGCTACAAGGAGTTCTCCAAGTCCACAGCCCGTTTTCATATTATTCTTGTAGGCTATTGTCTTCCTTTTAACCTCATGTCCATATGTTCATTATTAGTGTATTATTAGTGTGCTCAGTATCAGTGTGTTAGGTTAGGAAATGTGCTGCAGGGTTAAGTCGTGACTGGCGATCACGGGTGTAGGCCCTGCTAGGCTCGTTATCCAGATTTAGTGGTAGACTTGCCCACGGAAAACTGAGCTCTCCATAGTGATCGCCCCAAAATGGGGCCTACTAAGGACACTGTAGGGACTGCAAGTCAACTTGGACGAAACTCGGTTGCTCCTGGTGACAAGGACAACTCAGCGTCATGTACTGACCTTCAGACAATGGAAAACATAAGAGAGGAGATGGAAGCCTTCTTGTTTAACGAAGTAAATAAAATAAACAATGCCCAGAAGAAGTTTATCCTAGGAAAACTCTCAGTGTACGAACAGATACTGAAGAAGTATGAGATGGAGGTTCTTGCACTTAAAACAGAGTTGCGATGTGTGAAGGCCTCCCAAACAGGATCACCGCCACTGGTTGAAAGCTATGCCAACAAGGCGGCTGCAAAACCTTCAGCACCCAAACAGCATCTGATAAAACCGCAACAGCCTAAAGTCTTAATGATAAAACCAGCCGAAGGAGTCCAGAAAACTGAGAAGGAACTTGAAGAAACAGTAAAGAACCTTGTTGCAACATCACTGAAAGACGTGCGTATTTCCAAATGCAGGTCAATAAAGGACAAAGGTATTGTCCTTGAAGTCCCTAATGATCAGGATGTCGAGAAAATAAGGAAGTGCGAAGACATCTCACAATCAGGCATCACTGTCTCTGATCAAAAAAAAAGATCCCCGAAGATTATAATCTTTGATGTAAACAGAAATACAAGTGAAGATGAACTCAAAATGGAACTGTTTGAGAGAAACCTCTCCAGGATGAATGTGACACAGGAAGACGTTATGGATGGCGTAAGAGTGCTGTTCAAGACTGGCCCAAGAAACCGTGAGGAAGCAAACATGGTACTGGAAGTCTCACCAAAACTCTGGAGCAAAATAGTACAACATGGTAGAGTCTACATAAACTGCAATTCGCACAGGGTACAAAACTATAGCAATATAAGCAGGTGCTACAAGTGCCAAGGTCATGGCCACACAGCAGCAAAGTGCAAGAATGCAGAAACCATTTGTGGCCACTGTGCAGCACCTGGACATACTTTTAGGGAGTGCTCAAAGAAGGACCAACCGGCCCAATGTGCAAACTGCAAGCGGGCTAAGAAGGCACACACCCACGCAGTGACAGAGAAATCTTGCCCTGAATACAATAGAATAAAGGCCATAATACATAGCACAATTGACTATGGCATGTAATAACAATGTAGCAGTACAACCTGGAATAAGACCATGGACAGATACACAAAAAAGTGCAATACGGATCCTTCAAATAAATGGGCAAAGAGCAAGAATCGTCCCAGATCAATTGGCACAGCGAATCAGCGAAGAAAATATAGATGTGCTATTGATCCAGGAACCCTACTGCGTAAATAACAAAGTCTTTGGGTACCCACCAAACTTCCAGCTGATCTACAGCCCCAAAGGCGAAGCACCCAAGGCAGCAATAGCAGTTAGGTCACAAACAGTAACTGCTTTGCAGTTGACAAGCTTCTGCAACATGCACATAGCTGCTGCCAACATAAATGGAGCCTTTGGTGAGATCTACATTGTCAGCATATATTGCCAATATGGATCACCCATAGACCTTTTTCTCCATCAACTGGAGATTATCCTTGACAAACTCCCAGGAAAACCAGTTATAATAGGGATGGACACAAATGCGAACTCACCAATCTGGCACAGCTCAACGATGGATGCAGCAGGCAGAACGCTTGAAGACTTCATTTCACAACACGGGCTGATAATAATGAATGAGAGGTCAGAGCTAACTACATTCTCTGGCCCAAATGGGGAGAGCAATATCGACATCACACTCTGCACACCTCCAGCTGCCAAAGCGGTGTGCAAGTGGATGGTTCATGAAGAATGGACGTCAAGTGACCACAGGGCAATAACTTATGAATTCGTGGTACCTCAAAGAGCGAGAGCTACTGTGGAACTTGCCACCTACAACACAAGCTTTGCAAAGTGGCCCAACTTTGACCGGCATCTTATCAGGTCCACAGCCCACTGGCCACAAAGCCAAAATGTAGGAGTTAATGAAATGGTCACAAGGCTACAGGCAGCAATCCACGAGAGCTGTAGCCGATCAATGAGAAAGAGGACACAGGTGCAAAATCCAGTGCCATGGTGGAATGCAACACTTGCTAACCTGCGACGTGACACCATTTCAGCACGACGAAGTCTGCAACGAGCACGTAAAAGTAATAATGAACTAGATGTAGAAGTAGCAAAACAAACCTACAATAGAGTGAAAAATAATTACAATAAGGAAATTTCCAAGGCCAAAGAGGAGACCTGGAAGAAATGGGTCACTGACTGCGATCAGAATGATCCTTGGGCCATAGTGAGAAAGATAATCCGGCCAAAACATGGAACAGAAAACGTGCTGAGTAATATAAAAACAAAGGACCAGACTCCTACAATGACTTGGGAGGAGACTGTACGGTCATTATTACAGAGCCTGCTTCCTGATGACA
>NC_064628.1:412774910-412779910 GCF_023864275.1 Schistocerca cancellata
CACCCACAAAGCCTGCACCATCTGTCCACGACAGGAGCCCCAACGCCAGTGCCTGCGTCGCACGAAGTAGTCAACCGACAATCACTCCACCCGCACCCGCACGTGGCCCACCCCAACCGCCCAAATCGCAACCCAAGCGGATGAACGGCGGACTCTTCCCGCACTCGTACGTTGCAATCCACCCCTATATCTTGCGTTTCATGAAGAGTTATATCCAATATGCCAAATTCCCGCTGTCCCTATACATGCTGTAAGTCTGTGCACACAATATGAACCACACCTCAGCGAGACACTCTATCACACATTACTCTCTGCCTGTAACAGACACAGATACAATATGTAAGCACCAGCATGGACCAACGTCCGGTGCATCCTCTCCGCCACAGTACACCATCCACACTATGATAACCACACCAGGGGGTTCAATTATAAAATAGAATATCCCACCCGTCCGACATCCACAATTGCTCAGATAAGCCACCAACACCCACACATGTCCTACACAGGGGTGCACCCAACACCACCACACTGCCTCCTGTTACAGCACAGAAACAATGGCAGGAATGAATCGCACAGGTCTGCCACTCCCTTGCCGCAACCACAGACGCGGCGCGCCTCCAGTCACGAGCGAAAAGCGCATCCTGACGAGACATAACTGCTGTCACATACTGACGCTGCCTCAGACATCCACTTACAATGATCACTACCAACGAACCTCGGCCCCCCCCCCCAACACACTATCTCTTACCACGTTGTGTACTGTAATCCAACCCATTTCGCACCTTAACCTAACCCATTTTGCACCTTAACCTAACCAAATTTGTAACGCAATTTGTACCGCAATGTAACGCAATTTGTACCGCAATGTAACGCAATTTGTACCGCAATGTAACGCAATTTGTACCGCAATGTAACTCAATTTGTACCGCAATGTAACTCAATTTGTACCGCAATGTAACTCAATTTGTACCGCAATGTAACTCAATTTGTACCGCAATGTAACGCAATTTGTGCCTTAACCTAACCCAAGTTGGGCCTTAACCTAACCCAAGTTGGGCCTTAACCTAACCCAAGTTGGGCCTTAACCTAACCCAAGTTGGGCCTTAACCTAACCCAAGTTGGGCCTTAACCTAACCCAAGTTGGGCCTTAACCTAACCCAAGTTGGGCCTTAACCTAACCCAAGTTGGGCCTTAACCTAACCCAAGTTGTGCCTTAACCTAACCCACGTTGTGCCTTAACCTAACCCACGTTGTGCCTTAACCTAACCCACGTTGTGCCTTAACCTAACCCACGTTGTGCCTTAACCTAACCCACGTTGTGCCTTAACCTAACCCACGTTGTGCCTTAACCTAACCCACGTTGTGCCTTAACCTAACCCACGTTGTGCCCTAACCTAACCCACGTTGTGCCTTAACCTAACCCACGTTGTGCCTTAACCTAACCCACGTTGTGCCTTAACCTAACCCACGTTGTGCCTTAACCTAACCCACGTTGTGCCTTAACCTAACCCACGTTGTGCCTTAACCTAACCCACGTTGTGCCTTAACCTAACCCACGTTGTGCCTTAACCTAACCCACGTTGTGCCTTAACCTAACCCACGTTGTGCCTTAACCTAACCCACGTTGTGCCTTAACCTAACCCACGTTGTGCCTTAACCTAACCCACGTTGTGCCTTAACCTAACCCACGTTGTGCCTTAACCTAACCCACGTTGTGCCTTAACCTAACCCACATTGTGCCTTAACCTAACCCAAGTTGTGCCTTAACCTAACCCACGTTGTGCCTTAACCTAACCCACGTTGTGCCTTAACCTGCTCTGTAATTGGCATATGACACGTTACATTAATCCAGTGTTGTCTAACCACAACCCTCTGAATATAGTTCGCTACTCGCACCGCCCACCCTCTTGTGTATCGTTTCATGTTCAACACTTCGCAAGTGTTGCTTACTTTTTACATGCTCCCGCTGTACACTGTAATGTGGACGACTGCAGGATGTACATCGCCCCCCCCCCTCCCCCCTGCCTTCGCACGCTGGTCGTTCAGGTGCTTGCGTGTTCAATGCCCTTCGCAGCTGTTCACTGGCATTCGCATGTCGAAGCGCTCAGTCTACGTCGTGGTACGGCCTGTGTCCACTGTCCGCTGATGTCGTAAGCTTAACCCTCACATTGTACTGCACATAGGTCCGTATGTACTGAATGATACGCTGTGGCACATGTGTGACCGTACAACGACTGCGCCCAACAACAGCGAACCATACGGTCCAAATGTTGTGCACTCAGCCACGTGCCGTCTCCCCATAACAGCTACATTGCAGTGTGGTACGCCATAGAGACGTGTGGGAGTAACGGACGCCCTGGATGGCGATCAGCATGAGCCGTCTGTTGATGTAGTGGCGCGTGTATTCAAACGTAGTCGTCTCTTCTCACACAGTGTGATAGCATGGTGCACCGCGTTCCACATCTGCGACATGGTACAGATGCTGGTTGACAGTCGGTCTCGTAATGGACATCGCATACGTAGGGGGCCACCTCCCACGCGTTCTCTAGTCGGGCACATTTTGTTGCGTGTATGTGGGCAGACGTAGTGTGTCGTGACACCTAACAGACAGGTATGCAATAATCGTTGCATTTGCAAACTGGGATGGACGTCTCCGTTTGCTGGTGACGTTACGCAAATGAACAACTGGTAAACCCATTGTGGTGCGGTTGTTGTTGCTGGAGGTAAATCAGTAAGGGCAAATCTGTGTGTGAAGCGATACGCGGCGGTGGCTGGGTGGGACCGTCCCCGGCCGGTGAGGGGGGGCCGCCCGGCGTGCTGGCCGCGCGGTGCGTGGGCGCACGCGCTACAGCCGGCTGGTGGGGGCGCCCAGTGGCAGGCGCGCCGGCCGACGGACGCGGCAGGCGGCGCAGCTGCGCGCCGGGGCACCCTGCGCGCGGCGCCGGGCGGCCAAAGTGGGTCCTCGCGGGCCCGGTGCGAAGCGCGGTGGACATCTGCAGTGTGCTGGTCCGACTGAGGACTGTGTGCGTTGAGGATGCGCCGCCGCCCGGCACTCGGCGCCGCGACGCCGTCTGCTGCTCGGTCGCCCCAGCGGTTCTCGCTGGTGGTTTGTATCGCAGTTGTGCAGACGTGTTGGCACGTGCGCTGTGCTGGGAGAGTTCGCTTCGGCACCCACGTGGGGCCTTTGCCCTTCTGTGGCGCTGGCGTTGGAGCTGCCGGTCACCGTAGGTGGCGCGTGTTGTCTCCCGCCGGCAATGCCACGACAGCACGCTCCCGGGCCTCTGTCGGCAGCGGCAAGCTCAGTTGGGAGCACGGGTGGTCGCACCTAAAGCGTCTACTCGCCTAA
This sequence comes from Schistocerca cancellata, assembly GCF_023864275.1. NCBI lineage: Eukaryota > Metazoa > Arthropoda > Insecta > Orthoptera > Acrididae > Schistocerca > Schistocerca cancellata. The sequence goes on from NC_064628.1 coordinate 412,778,257, forward strand.
CTCCGGGCGATTGCGCCTCTCTCGAACCCGACCAAGTACTTAGGACGGCGCTGCGCGCCGCCGGGACCTGAGAGGGTTTCGAGGTGTATTGTGCAGGGGAGCTCAGCCTCCTCCTGTTTGCAGAATAATTGAGCGGACGCTTGCGTGTTCGCGCGGGCCCCTGGGACACACTCCCGGGCGGCCGGCTGCTCAGCTCTAGTTGACGCAGCTCCCTGGTTGATCCTGCCAGTAGTCATATGCTTGTCTCAAAGATTAAGCCATGCATGTCTCAGTACAAGCCGCATTAAGGTGAAACCGCGAATGGCTCATTAAATCAGTTATGGTTCCTTAGATTGTACCCACGTTACTTGGATAACTGTGGTAATTCTAGAGCTAATACATGCAAACAGAGTCTCGACCAGAGATGGAAGGGACGCTTTTATTAGATCAAAACCAATCGGTCGGCTCGTCCGGTCCGTTTGCCTTGGTGACTCTGAATAACTTTGGGCTGATCGCACGGTCCTCGTACCGGCGACGCATCTTTCAAATGTCTGCCTTATCAACTGTCGATGGTAGGTTCTGCGCCTACCATGGTTGTAACGGGTAACGGGGAATCAGGGTTCGATTCCGGAGAGGGAGCCTGAGAAACGGCTACCACATCCAAGGAAGGCAGCAGGCGCGCAAATTACCCACTCCCGGCACGGGGAGGTAGTGACGAAAAATAACGATACGGGACTCATCCGAGGCCCCGTAATCGGAATGAGTACACTTTAAATCCTTTAACGAGTATCTATTGGAGGGCAAGTCTGGTGCCAGCAGCCGCGGTAATTCCAGCTCCAATAGCGTATATTAAAGTTGTTGCGGTTAAAAAGCTCGTAGTTGGATTTGTGTCCCACGCTGTTGGTTCACCGCCCGTCGGTGTTTAACTGGCATGTATCGTGGGACGTCCTGCCGGTGGGGCGAGCCGAAGGCGTGCGACCGCCTCGTGCGTGTTCGTGCGTCCCGAGGCGGACCCCGTTGAAATCCTACCAAGGTGCTCTTTATTGAGTGTCTGGGTGGGCCGGCACGTTTACTTTGAACAAATTAGAGTGCTTAAAGCAGGCAAGCCCGCCTGAATACTGTGTGCATGGAATAATGGAATAGGACCTCGGTTCTATTTTGTTGGTTTTCGGAACCCGAGGTAATGATTAATAGGGACAGGCGGGGGCATTCGTATTGCGACGTTAGAGGTGAAATTCTTGGATCGTCGCAAGACGAACAGAAGCGAAAGCATTTGCCAAGTATGTTTTCATTAATCAAGAACGAAAGTTAGAGGTTCGAAGGCGATCAGATACCGCCCTAGTTCTAACCATAAACGATGCCAGCCAGCGATCCGCCGCAGTTCCTCCGATGACTCGGCGGGCAGCCTCCGGGAAACCAAAGCTTTTGGGTTCCGGGGGAAGTATGGTTGCAAAGCTGAAACTTAAAGGAATTGACGGAAGGGCACCACCAGGAGTGGAGCCTGCGGCTTAATTTGACTCAACACGGGAAACCTCACCAGGCCCGGACACCGGAAGGATTGACAGATTGATAGCTCTTTCTTGATTCGGTGGGTGGTGGTGCATGGCCGTTCTTAGTTGGTGGAGCGATTTGTCTGGTTAATTCCGATAACGAACGAGACTCTAGCCTGCTAACT
>NC_064628.1:412787410-412789910 GCF_023864275.1 Schistocerca cancellata
TGTAACTCAATTTGTACCGCAATGTAACTCAATTTGTACCGCAATGTAACTCAATTTGTACCGCAATGTAACGCAATTTGTGCCTTAACCTAACCCAAGTTGGGCCTTAACCTAACCCAAGTTGGGCCTTAACCTAACCCAAGTTGGGCCTTAACCTAACCCAAGTTGGGCCTTAACCTAACCCAAGTTGGGCCTTAACCTAACCCAAGTTGGGCCTTAACCTAACCCAAGTTGGGCCTTAACCTAACCCACGTTGTGCCTTAACCTAACCCACGTTGTGCCTTAACCTAACCCACGTTGTGCCTTAACCTAACCCACGTTGTGCCTTAACCTAACCCACGTTGTGCCTTAACCTAACCCACGTTGTGCCTTAACCTAACCCACGTTGTGCCTTAACCTAACCCACGTTGTGCCCTAACCTAACCCACGTTGTGCCTTAACCTAACCCACGTTGTGCCTTAACCTAACCCACGTTGTGCCTTAACCTAACCCACGTTGTGCCTTAACCTAACCCACGTTGTGCCTTAACCTAACCCACGTTGTGCCTTAACCTAACCCACGTTGTGCCTTAACCTAACCCACGTTGTGCCTTAACCTAACCCACGTTGTGCCTTAACCTAACCCACGTTGTGCCTTAACCTAACCCACGTTGTGCCTTAACCTAACCCACGTTGTGCCTTAACCTAACCCACGTTGTGCCTTAACCTAACCCACGTTGTGCCTTAACCTAACCCAAGTTGTGCCTTAACCTAACCCACGTTGTGCCTTAACCTAACCCACGTTGTGCCTTAACCTGCTCTGTAATTGGCATATGACACGTTACATTAATCCAGTGTTGTCTAACCACAACCCTCTGAATATAGTTCGCTACTCGCACCGCCCACCCTCTTGTGTATCGTTTCATGTTCAACACTTCGCAAGTGTTGCTTACTTTTTACATGCTCCCGCTGTACACTGTAATGTGGACGACTGCAGGATGTACATCGCCCCCCCCCTCCCCCCTGCCTTCGCACGCTGGTCGTTCAGGTGCTTGCGTGTTCAATGCCCTTCGCAGCTGTTCACTGGCATTCGCATGTCGAAGCGCTCAGTCTACGTCGTGGTACGGCCTGTGTCCACTGTCCGCTGATGTCGTAAGCTTAACCCTCACATTGTACTGCACATAGGTCCGTATGTACTGAATGATACGCTGTGGCACATGTGTGACCGTACAACGACTGCGCCCAACAACAGCGAACCATACGGTCCAAATGTTGTGCACTCAGCCACGTGCCGTCTCCCCATAACAGCTACATTGCAGTGTGGTACGCCATAGAGACGTGTGGGAGTAACGGACGCCCTGGATGGCGATCAGCATGAGCCGTCTGTTGATGTAGTGGCGCGTGTATTCAAACGTAGTCGTCTCTTCTCACACAGTGTGATAGCATGGTGCACCGCGTTCCACATCTGCGACATGGTACAGATGCTGGTTGACAGTCGGTCTCGTAATGGACATCGCATACGTAGGGGGCCACCTCCCACGCGTTCTCTAGTCGGGCACATTTTGTTGCGTGTATGTGGGCAGACGTAGTGTGTCGTGACACCTAACAGACAGGTATGCAATAATCGTTGCATTTGCAAACTGGGATGGACGTCTCCGTTTGCTGGTGACGTTACGCAAATGAACAACTGGTAAACCCATTGTGGTGCGGTTGTTGTTGCTGGAGGTAAATCAGTAAGGGCAAATCTGTGTGTGAAGCGATACGCGGCGGTGGCTGGGTGGGACCGTCCCCGGCCGGTGAGGGGGGGCCGCCCGGCGTGCTGGCCGCGCGGTGCGTGGGCGCACGCGCTACAGCCGGCTGGTGGGGGCGCCCAGTGGCAGGCGCGCCGGCCGACGGACGCGGCAGGCGGCGCAGCTGCGCGCCGGGGCACCCTGCGCGCGGCGCCGGGCGGCCAAAGTGGGTCCTCGCGGGCCCGGTGCGAAGCGCGGTGGACATCTGCAGTGTGCTGGTCCGATTGAGGACTGTGTGCGTTGAGGATGCGCCGCCGCCCGGCACTCGGCGCCGCGACGCCGTCTGCTGCTCGGTCGCCCCAGCGGTTCTCGCTGGTGGTTTGTATCGCAGTTGTGCAGACGTGTTGGCACGTGCGCTGTGCTGGGAGAGTTCGCTTCGGCACCCACGTGGGGCCTTTGCCCTTCTGTGGCGCTGGCGTTGGAGCTGCCGGTCACCGTAGGTGGCGCGTGTTGTCTCCCGCCGGCAATGCCACGACAGCACGCTCCCGGGCCTCTGTCGGCAGCGGCAAGCTCAGTTGGGAGCACGGGTGGTCGCACCTAAAGCGTCTACTCGCCTAACTCCGGGCGATTGCGCCTCTCTCGAACCCGACCAAGTACTTAGGACGGCGCTGCGCGCCGCCGGGACCTGAGAGGGTTTCGAGGTGTATTGTGCAGGGGAGCTCAGCCTCCTCCTGTTTGCAGAATAATTGAGCGGACGCTTGCGTGTTCGCGCGGGCCCCTGGGACACACTCC
>NC_064628.1:412797410-412802410 GCF_023864275.1 Schistocerca cancellata
CCAAATCAGTTTGGCTTCAGGAAAGGGGCATCAACTGAGATGGCCATTAGGCAAGTACTAAGCCACGTACAATGTGAGGAGAAGTACGTTGTTGTAGTGTTTGTAGATATAGCAGGCGCCTTTGATAACCTATGGTGGCCCAGCGTTATGAGGCGACTCAGACAAATCCAATGCCCACGAAACTTGTACGACCTGATGGGAGATTATTTCAGGAACCGAAAGGTGATGGTGGGCAGCAAGGCTGGTGTCGTGGAGAAATGGGTCACTAAGGGTTGTCCACAAGGCTCCATTTGTGGCCCATTCCTCTGGAACCTCGTCTTTGATGAGATGGTTGTCGAGAGGGAGGGCGAGCAGTGGGCAAAGGTGGCCTACGCAGACGACCTGGCAATTATAATTAAGGGACAAAGTAGGAAACAAATAGAAGAACGAGCAAAAACAGCATTAGGCGAAGTCAGCAGGTGGACGAGACAGAACAAGCTTGCAATATCCCATCACAAAACAGTCGCCATGACCATCAAAGGCACTTTCGATAGACACAGACCGCCTACCATACCATTTGAGGGCAAGAATATAAAGTTTGTCCAAGAATTCACGTATCTGGGAATAACCCTTGACGAAAGACTGTGGTTCACACCCCATGTGAGGAACATTCAGAAGAAGCTGGGTGAAGTCTCAGGTAAACTCCTGAGGGTGACCAGAACAGAGTGGGGTCTGCAAAAGAAATCACTAAAACTAATATACCAGGGTCTCTGTCTCTCTGTTTGCAGGTATGGTGCAGCAGCGTGGGCAGATCGGACGAAGCACCGATATGTCAAACGCATACTAGACTCAATCCAACGACCATTTCTTTTGCAGATGACCAGAGCGTGTCGGACTGTGTCAACTGATGCTCTCCAAGTACTCACAGGGTGTATGCCACTTGATCTGGAGATAGTCAAAGCAGCCTTGCTATACCATACCAAACACGGAATGGCTGGCTCGGTTGCTGGGTTCCAGGTCCCCAGAGCTGTCATGGGGCAAAACCCAAGATGTATTGTTAACAAAAATATAAACTGTATGTTGCAGGAAGAGTGGCAGGAAAGGTGGAACAGGACACAGAATGGCAGGGAAACTTTTAGCTGGGTACCAAATGTGGAACTATGGCAGACAGGCTGGCGTGGGGGCATGGTTCCACCATACTCCCTGACATGTCTTCTGACAGGCCACGGTCTTAAAAAGAAAATATATGAGCTGGGAATAGAAGACAATGGCAGATGCACATGTGGAGAGGAAGAGGACTCAAATCACATAGTCTACACCTGCGCACTATACAACGAACCCAGACAACAGCTTATGGGGGAAATGGGACCTGAGTCTTTCAGGACAAAGGAAAATCTCTTAAGGACAAAAGAAAGCTACTTAGCGATAAAAGAATTCGCAGAGGAGGCTTTCGATATTCGGGAAGTTGCGAGGATACTGCACAACACAGAGTAAGTATTCACGATTTACAGCAGAAACACCAGGAAGCGACCGAAGAAAGCAAATCTCAGTCTAGGGGAACAACAAATGATTCGAGACCCAATGATTCCGAAACAGCCCTCAATTCTTGGACACTTGGAGGACCATGGCTGAGAGTGGAGGGGTGAAGAGCTGCCTCTTAAAATACCACCAATGATACCTCTACATGGATCCTGGGACACCAGTGGCAAGTAGGGTATGTCGGAGGGTTAAATGACCACCTGTATGGTCAGAAAATGGCTAAGACCCCAGGAAACTGGTGATCGACAGCATGTGGGCCTTGCCAGCCTGGGAACTACAGGTTGTCCCCCTGGGTACCCCTCATACGTATGAACATGCTGTAAGTGGATGCTATACTGCTGACGAAAGGGTCGCCGTCAGCAGTGGCGGCGCCGCCTCCACGTGGTTCCCCGTGGGCACCCCTAAGGGTGGCTAAAGGCGCTCTTCAAATGGAAGGTCCATTCCCCCAAAAATGGGGGTAGTTTTTCCAAGCTGGTTCCCTTCGTCGTGGTGGAGTTGGGTAGTGGACACGTGGGGTGGACTTGAAGGGAGGATGAGCAGTAGCTCAGGGATCCCTGATGATGATCCACCTCTGGAAAGGGGAAACCCAAACCAGAGCTGCCATGTATGATACTGTCCCTATACATGCTGTAAGTCTGTGCACACAATATGAACCACACCTCAGCGAGACACTCTATCACACATTACTCTCTGCCTGTAACAGACACAGATACAATATGTAAGCACCAGCATGGACCAACGTCCGGTGCATCCTCTCCGCCACAGTACACCATCCACACTATGATAACCACACCAGGGGGTTCAATTATAAAATAGAATATCCCACCCGTCCGACATCCACAATTGCTCAGATAAGCCACCAACACCCACACATGTCCTACACAGGGGTGCACCCAACACCACCACACTGCCTCCTGTTACAGCACAGAAACAATGGCAGGAATGAATCGCACAGGTCTGCCACTCCCTTGCCGCAACCACAGACGCGGCGCGCCTCCAGTCACGAGCGAAAAGCGCATCCTGACGAGACATAACTGCTGTCACATACTGACGCTGCCTCAGACATCCACTTACAATGATCACTACCAACGAACCTCGGCCCCCCCCCCCCCAACACACTATCTCTTACCACGTTGTGTACTGTAATCCAACCCATTTCGCACCTTAACCTAACCCATTTTGCACCTTAACCTAACCAAATTTGTAACGCAATTTGTACCGCAATGTAACGCAATTTGTACCGCAATGTAACGCAATTTGTACCGCAATGTAACGCAATTTGTACCGCAATGTAACTCAATTTGTACCGCAATGTAACTCAATTTGTACCGCAATGTAACTCAATTTGTACCGCAATGTAACTCAATTTGTACCGCAATGTAACGCAATTTGTGCCTTAACCTAACCCAAGTTGGGCCTTAACCTAACCCAAGTTGGGCCTTAACCTAACCCAAGTTGGGCCTTAACCTAACCCAAGTTGGGCCTTAACCTAACCCAAGTTGGGCCTTAACCTAACCCAAGTTGTGCCTTAACCTAACCCACGTTGTGCCTTAACCTAACCCACGTTGTGCCTTAACCTAACCCACGTTGTGCCTTAACCTAACCCACGTTGTGCCTTAACCTAACCCACGTTGTGCCTTAACCTAACCCACGTTGTGCCTTAACCTAACCCACGTTGTGCCTTAACCTAACCCACGTTGTGCCCTAACCTAACCCACGTTGTGCCTTAACCTAACCCACGTTGTGCCTTAACCTAACCCACGTTGTGCCTTAACCTAACCCACGTTGTGCCTTAACCTAACCCACGTTGTGCCTTAACCTAACCCACGTTGTGCCTTAAACTAACCCACGTTGTGCCTTAACCTAACCCACGTTGCGCCTTAACCTAACCCACGTTGTGCCTTAACCTAACCCACGTTGTGCCTTAACCTAACCCACGTTGTGCCTTAACCTAACCCACGTTGTGCCTTAACCTAACCCACGTTGTGCCTTAACCTAACCCACGTTGTGCCTTAACCTAACCCACGTTGTGCCTTAACCTAACCCACGTTGTGCCTTAACCTAACCCACGTTGTGCCTTAACCTAACCCAAGTTGTGCCTTAACCTAACCCACGTTGTGCCTTAACCTAACCCACGTTGTGCCTTAACCTGCTCTGTAATTGGCATATGACACGTTACATTAATCCAGTGTTGTCTAACCACAACCCTCTGAATATAGTTCGCTACTCGCACCGCCCACCCTCTTGTGTATCGTTTCATGTTCAACACTTCGCAAGTGTTGCTTACTTTTTACATGCTCCCGCTGTACACTGTAATGTGGACGACTGCAGGATGTACATCGCCCCCCCCCCTCCCCCCTGCCTTCGCACGCTGGTCGTTCAGGTGCTTGCGTGTTCAATGCCCTTCGCAGCTGTTCACTGGCATTCGCATGTCGAAGCGCTCAGTCTACGTCGTGGTACGGCCTGTGTCCACTGTCCGCTGATGTCGTAAGCTTAACCCTCACATTGTACTGCACATAGGTCCGTATGTACTGAATGATACGCTGTGGCACATGTGTGACCGTACAACGACTGCGCCCAACAACAGCGAACCATACGGTCCAAATGTTGTGCACTCAGCCACGTGCCGTCTCCCCATAACAGCTACATTGCAGTGTGGTACGCCATAGAGACGTGTGGGAGTAACGGACGCCCTGGATGGCGATCAGCATGAGCCGTCTGTTGATGTAGTGGCGCGTGTATTCAAACGTAGTCGTCTCTTCTCACACAGTGTGATAGCATGGTGCACCGCGTTCCACATCTGCGACATGGTACAGATGCTGGTTGACAGTCGGTCTCGTAATGGACATCGCATACGTAGGGGGCCACCTCCCACGCGTTCTCTAGTCGGGCACATTTTGTTGCGTGTATGTGGGCAGACGTAGTGTGTCGTGACACCTAACAGACAGGTATGCAATAATCGTTGCATTTGCAAACTGGGATGGACGTCTCCGTTTGCTGGTGACGTTACGCAAATGAACAACTGGTAAACCCATTGTGGTGCGGTTGTTGTTGCTGGAGGTAAATCAGTAAGGGCAAATCTGTGTGTGAAGCGATACGCGGCGGTGGCTGGGTGGGACCGTCCCCGGCCGGTGAGGGGGGGCCGCCCGGCGTGCTGGCCGCGCGGTGCGTGGGCGCACGCGCTACAGCCGGCTGGTGGGGGCGCCCAGTGGCAGGCGCGCCGGCCGACGGACGCGGCAGGCGGCGCAGCTGCGCGCCGGGGCACCCTGCGCGCGGCGCCGGGCGGCCAAAGTGGGTCCTCGCGGGCCCGGTGCGAAGCGCGGTGGACATCTGCAGTGTGCTGGTCCGACTGAGGACTGTGTGCGTTGAGGATGCGCCGCCGCCCGGCACTCGGCGCCGCGACGCCGTCTGCTGCTCGGTCGCCCCAGCGGTTCTCGCTGGTGGTTTGTATCGCAGTTGTGCAGACGTGTTGGCACGTGCGC
>NC_064628.1:412807410-412809910 GCF_023864275.1 Schistocerca cancellata
CCGGTTCCTATTCCGGAACCCGGCAGCGGAACCGATACAAGTCGGGCCCCTCTTTTAGAGATGCTCGTCGGGGTAACCCAAAAGGACCCGGAGACGCCGTCGGGAGATCGGGGAAGAGTTTTCTTTTCTGCATGAGCGTTCGAGTTCCCTGGAATCCTCTAGCAGGGAGATAGGGTTTGGAACGCGAAGAGCACCGCAGTTGCGGCGGTGTCCCGATCTTCCCCTCGGACCTTGAAAATCCGGGAGAGGGCCACGTGGAGGTGTCGCGCCGGTTCGTACCCATATCCGCAGCAGGTCTCCAAGGTGAAGAGCCTCTAGTCGATAGAATAATGTAGGTAAGGGAAGTCGGCAAATTGGATCCGTAACTTCGGGATAAGGATTGGCTCTGAGGATCGGGGCGTGTCGGGCTTGGTCGGGAAGTGGGTCAGCGCTAACGTGCCGGGCCTGGGCGAGGTGAGTGCCGTAGGGGTGCCGGTAAGTGCGGGCGTTTAGCGCGGGCGTGGTCTGCTCTCGCCGTTGGTTGGCCTCGTGCTGGCCGGCGGTGCAGGATGCGCGCGCCTGCGCGGCGTTCGTGCCCCGGTGCTTCAACCTGCGCGCAGGATCCGAGCTCGGTCCCGTGCCTTGGCCTCCCACGGATCTTCCTTGCTGCGAGGCCGCGTCCGCCTTAGCGTGCTCCTCCGGGGGCGCGCGGGTGCGCGGATTGTCTTCGGCCGCCATTCAACGATCAACTCAGAACTGGCACGGACTGGGGGAATCCGACTGTCTAATTAAAACAAAGCATTGCGATGGCCCTAGCGGGTGTTGACGCAATGTGATTTCTGCCCAGTGCTCTGAATGTCAACGTGAAGAAATTCAAGCAAGCGCGGGTAAACGGCGGGAGTAACTATGACTCTCTTAAGGTCGTAGCTACTGGGCAAGTGAAGCGCAATACATGGGCCTAGCCCTCTTAGCCTCTCCTTGTCTGCGGCTTCCCCCCTTCCCGTGGGCCCGCCGATACGCCAGCCCTTATGGGGCTGGTAAGCTGAGTGGAAGTCCGCACCAGGGGCTTTGGGGGGTTACCAGCCCCCCATCGCATAACCCTCAATGTTGGGCCAAAAAGAGAAGAAAATACGGGTAACGGGCCTTCCGCTGAAGGACCCGACCCAACTGTCCCAACTGCTAGCCCACCAACCGTCCCTGAAGTAGGAGAGACTGAAGACCCATGGTACCACTGTAGCACCTGCAGCCGTGCGTTCCGCACCAAGATCGGGCTCGGACAACACCGCCGCCGCGCCCATCCAGAAGCGGCAAATGCGGACATCATCACTGACAGGAAGCGAGCTCGGTGGGCGGAGGAGGAAATGCGGGAGCTCGCCCTGGCGGAGGCTAGGCTTCTCTGTGCGAGTGACTCCAAATTTTTGTTCGCCAACCAGGAGCTTCTACCCTTGTTTCCGCACCGGACCTTGGACGCCATCAAGTGCAGGAGGAGGACGGCGGCGCACAAGGCGCTGGTGCGGGAATACGTGGGGGAGCTAACGCGGGAACACCAAGCGCAGCAAGGACTGCGCCACCCACCCGCCATGGAGTCGCTGCCGGAGGAGCCACCCTCTCCGCTGGAGCTTGAGCGCCCGCCAGAAACTACATCTGCTGTCGACGAAGCCATTTGGAGACACCTCGGCGGTCTGCCGCGGTCAGCCGCGCGCTTCTCGGCCCTGGATGACCTGGTGTGTCTGGGACCGGGTACGCCGTCGGCAGTGGTCGCGGCTGGGCTGCCAGAGGCCCTCCGTGCTGTCGGCTCGGTGGACGCAGGACCGAGGAAGAAGACGCCGCGCCCGCCATCCAAGCGGCGAACAGATGGTGGTCCTCCGCTTTCGAAGCGGAAGCGCCGCCGGTGGGAGTACGCCAGATGTCAGGATGCCTTCAGGAGGAACCGTGCACGATGTGTACGTGGCCTCCTGGACGGTACCCTGCTCCAGCCGTCGCCGAACATCCCTGGGCTGGTGGACTTCTGGCGGAGCCTCTTCACGACGGAGCCATCCTCCAACGCAGGCTCCATCCCTGACCGGCTTCTCCCGCGCGCAGAGTCCGTTGACTTTGAGCGCCTGTGGGGGCCGATCACGGCAGAAGAGGTTGCGGCAGCCTTGCCGCCCAGAGGCTCCGTTGCCGGCCCTGACGGCCTCTCGCCGGTGCAGCTGCGCCGCCTTCCGGCGGAGGTTACCACCAAACTGCTTAATCTCTTCCTGCTGACCCGCCAGCTTCCCTCATCCCTCCTCCGGGCTAGGACCTCCCTGCTTCCTAAGACAGCCGCCCCAGCATCCCCCGCTGACTTTCGGCCCATCACCGTCTGCTCGGTGTTAGCCAGAACCTTTCATAAGGTTCTGGCGACTCGCCTTATGCGGATGTGTGCTGTGGACGAACGTCAGCGGGCTTTCATCCAAAGGGATGGGATGCTGGAGAATACCTTCCTTCTCGACCGGGTGCTCGTCGGCGCCGTCCGCCGCTGTCGCTCTGTGTTCGTGGC